>NC_064627.1:689592363-689895756 GCF_023864275.1 Schistocerca cancellata | reverse complement strand
GGGTGCGGGGTCACACATTGGTGTGGTTCATGTTGATTCTCTCAGTAGGTGGGATTATACTAGGCATGGCCTTCACCTCAACAGGAAGGGGAAGGGTAAATTGGCTGGGGAAATAGCAGGAAAGTTACAGGGGGGAGGCACTGTCATGAGTGGTAAAATACCAGTGGTTATAGGATTCAGAAAAGACCCTTTTTTAGGGTAGGGAGGACAGAAAGAAAGCAAATTTTAAGAGAGGTTAGAACTGAGACAAACCTTCAGTTTGAGAAAGAAATCAAAAAACATAATTCCAGCTTATTACATCAGCATAAACAGCCATTGGTTAAGAATTTTCAATTGTCAGCAGATATTTTAACTCCACCCAATTTTAATTCAGTCAATCTGAAATGTCAGCTATCTTTATTGCATCAAAATATTCGAGGACTGAGAAATAAAATTAATGAATTAACTATCTGCATAGATGAATTAGAGTCTTCAAAACCAGCTGACATAATCTGCCTCTCTGAACATCATGTGACCACTGGTATAGAACTTTTAAGTGTTACAGGGTTTAGGTTAGCATCTCCCTTTTGTAGATCAGAAATGGAGAAAGGAGGAGTTGCCACATTCATCAGGAACTGTCATAAATTTAAGAACATAGACATTCATAAATTTTGCCTAGAACAGCATATGGAAGCATGTGCGACAGAATTAGATTTTCACAAAAAATCCTTCATAATATTAAGTGTATATCGAGCACCTGCAGGTAACTTTAATCTGTTTGTAAACCACCTTGAAGCTGTACTGGGCCATTTAACAATCGAAAACAAAGAAATAGTGGTTGCTGGTGATTTCAATGTAGATTTCCTTAAAGACTCTCCCAATAAGAACTTATTTGAGTTAGTAACACTATCATTCAACTTAATTCCCACAGTAAAGTTCCCCACTAGGATAGCCACTTGCTCACAAACAGCCATTGATAATATCTTTATAGAAAAGTCCAATGAACAAAATTATATTACAAAACCAATAGTAAATGGCCTCTCAGACCATGACATGCAGTTCCTTCTGTTAAATGTTAATACTGAACAGGATATAAAATCTGTTAAATCTGAGCTCAAGAGGGTAATCAGTAAGCCAAAAATTGATTATTTTAGGACACTCCTCAGAGACATTCACTGGACTGATGTTTACAGTGCTCATGGCATGAATGTGAAAAATATAACATTTTTGCTAATAAAGTGCTTACCTTATTCGAACACTGCTTTCCCCCAAAACTTACCAAGGTTAGAGCAAAGTCTACAAAGAAGCCATGGATTACTCAAGGAATAGGGGTATCTTGTAAAACAAAAAGAAAACTGTATCTGGCAATCCGAAACATTTCCAATGTTGATGCTATAGCACATTATAAGAAATACTGCAAAATATTAAAGACTGTAATACGGATGTCAAAGCAAATATATTTACAAGGAAAAGATAGTCATATCAGATAACAAAATAAGGACAATATGGGATATAGTGAAGGAGGAGACCGGTAGAACCAGACATGAAGAGGAACAAATAGCATTAAGAATAAATGATACATTGGTGACAGATGTGTATAGTGTTGCAGAACTTTTTAACAAACATTTTATAACTGTTACTGAAAAGATGGGGTTGTCAGGTTCGGTAGATGCTGCTATGGATTGCCTTAGACCAGACATAATATGAATTTGACCCTCACTACCCCAACAGAAATAATGTCCATCATAAAATCTTTAAAATCAAAAACATCTAGTGGGTATGATGAAATATCAACAAAGTTAATTACAGAATGTGATTCTGAGCTAAGTAACATATTAAGCTATCTGTGTAACCAGTCGTTTATCAGTGGAATATTTCCTGAATGGCTGAAATATGCTGAAGTTAAGCCACTGTTTAAGAAGGGAGATAAAGAAATAGCATCAAATTTCCGTCCAATTTCACTGTTGCCAGCATTCTCAAAAATTTTCGAAAAAGTAATGTACAGTCGTCTTTATAACCATCTTATCTCAAATAACATACTGTCAAAGTCACAGTTTGGATTTCTAAAAGGTTCTGATATTGAGAAGGCTATCTACACTTACAGTGAAAATGTGCTTAATTCATTAGACAAAAAATTGCAGGCAACTGGTATATTTTGTGATCTGTCAAAGGCATTTGACTGTGTAAATCACAATATCCTTTTAAGTAAACTAGAATATTGTAGTGTAACAGGAAATGCTGCAAAATGGTTCAAATCTTATATCTCTGGCAGGAAACAAAGGGTGTTATTAGGAAAGAGACATGTATCAAGCTATCAGGCATCATCCAACTGGGAACTAATTACATGTGGGGTCCCACAAGGTTCCATTTTGGGGCCATTACTTTTTCTTGTGTACATCAATGACCTTTCATCAGTAACATTACCAGATGCCAAGTTTGTTTTGTTTGCCGATGATACAAACATTGCAATAAATAGCAAATCAAGTGTAGTCTTAGAAAGATCAGCCAATAAAATATTTGTGGACATTAATCACTGGTTCCCTAGCCAATTCTTTGTCACTAAACTTTGAAAAAACACACTACATGCAGTTCAGAACTTGTAAGGGGTGTCCCAAGATTATATGTCTAACATACGATGACAAGAAGATAGAGGAAGTGGACAGTGTTAAATTCTTGGGATTACAGCTTGATAATAAATTCAACTGGGAGGAGCACACCACAGAACTGCTGAAGTGTCTTAACAAATCTCTGTTTGCAATGCGAATTTTGTCAGACATAGGGGATATAAAAATGAAATAGCTGGCATACTATGCTTACTTTCATTCCATAATGTCATATGGGATTATTTTTTGGGGTAATTCATCAAGCCAAGCTAAAGTTTTCCGGGCACAGAAACGTGCAGTAAGAATTATATGTGGTGTGAACTCAAGAACATCCTGCAGAAGCCTGTTTAGGGAACTAGGGATACTAACTACTGCTTCCCAATATATTTATTCCTTAATGAAATTTGTCATAAAAAATATATCACTTTTTCAAACCAACAGCTCAATTCATGGAATCAATACTAGAAATAAGAATCATCTTCACAAGGATTTAAAGTCACTTAGTCTTGTACAAAAAGGTGTGCATTATTCAGTAACACACATTTTCAATAACTTGCCAGCAGCCATAAAAAGCTTAACAACCAATGAAATTGAGTTTAAGAGAAGCCTAAAGGATTTATTGGTGGCCAACTCCTTCTACTCCATTGATGAATTTCTTAGTAAAACAACTGATTTGTATATAAGTACAACATAACTTCTGCACAGCTTCAGTGCAGTAATGTGTTCATTGAAAATTTGTGTGTGTGTGTGTGTAAGTATAATCTAACTTCTGCACCATTTCAGTGCAGTAATGTGTTCATTGTAAATAAGTATTGCAGTAGTTGTATTACATGTTTATTACCTTATAAATAAATAAAAAACTTTTTTATTTTAAATTCAGTGCATTAGTATTTGTAAAATGACTCTCAGTGTACATTAAAAAATGACGATCATTCCACTTGGGACCTGTGGAATGGTACATTAGCTTATTTTTTTTAGTTGTAAATATTTGTCATGTATTGTTGTTTTTCCGACATGTTCCACATCCTGGAGGGCCTCCTCAATACGGATCAATTGGAATGAAAGTAAATCTAATCTAATCTAAAAAGAATGTGTATGCAAAGCACTGAAATGGTACAAAAAACACTTTTTTTCACTCCTTAGATATGTGTGCTAAATTCCCACATTATTGACAAGGTTCATATTGGGGAGATGATTTCAGTCAACAAATTTCATCTCAGCCTCATTTGTCAGATTTTTTTGACACACCATCAAGAAAGGATAGCATCTGGAAGTTGTCAGTCAGATGAGGAAAATCGATTGTGGCTTTGAGAAAGGCACTTTTTGATCTCTGTTGTATCATCAGTAAAACAACACAGCCTGTACGGAAGTTTGTCATGCAGTAGGAACAAAAAATGAATATCATCGCATTACTGCTGTAAACAAATAGATGTGGATCTGTGTGTTGGCCTTGTTTTTAAATATCACACAAATAAACTTGCGGAAATTTACTGCTTTATAATGTTATCTAGTTTTATCAACTTTAATAATAAAGAATATTCAAAGTAAAATTTATTTTAAGAACTTATTGTTGAGAATAAATATAGAAGAGCCTGCGACAAGCAAGAGACAGTGCAGCAAGTGCTGCTGTGCTCAGTGCTGCATCGTGTCCAACTTGGTGCGCACTGCCATGTGGAGAGTCCCGACCCCACAAGCATGAGTGCACTGTTATGGTGCAGTCAGCAATGACAGGGTTGAACACTAAACTTATTTCCATTGAAACTGTTTGTATCCGCCATAAACAGATGTTTTCTCACATCAGTATGAATTGGAATAGATTGCTGTTCACCACATAGAGAGAATGTTGAGCAACAGGCAGGTTTATTTAAAAGTATAGCCCATCTTTTTCTTCACAGGATGGTCATGTTAATTTGGATTTGGAAATATTAGTCATATAGGGTGGCCAAATGCCCCTGCATGATGCTATTTTTGGCTCACTTTTACAAAAAAGAGCCTTCTGCAAACTTTTAAACCATTTTCACCAGAAAGACCTTGTTCTAACCACTAAAAAACTATATTTGGTTTTGTAATGGGAGAACAGAAGGCTCTAGAAAAGAACAAACTGGAAGTGCATTGAAAATGGGCCCATATTCTTCTGGGATGTAAATCAAATCTTACATATTTTTATGTCCTATAGTTGTTTAGTGCTATCTGTGGAAGATAATGTCAAAAGTCCTGATAAGTAGGAAATGAGCTAGAGTCAGAAAAATAGCAGGTAAATAGTCTCCTTAGTTTTTGTAGACATCTCTACAGCATTAGGCTCTACAAAAGTCTTATCAAGCGAGGTGGCGCAGTGGTTAACACACTGGATTAGCATTCGGGAGGACGATGGTTCAAACCGGTGTTTGGCCATCCCGATTTAGATTTTTTTGTGATTTCCCTAAATCACTTCAGGCAAATGCCGGGATGGCTCCCTTGAGAGGACAGGGCCGATTTCCTTCCATATCTTTCCCTCATCTGATGGGACTGATGACCTCACAGTTTTGTTACTTCCTCCAAATCAACCAACAAAAGTATTTTTGTAAAATATGAAATTGAATAAAGAATCCAAGAAAAAGAATAATTTTCTCTTTTTTGTGGCTCTAATAATGTGAGATAATGGTATTTGAAAAGTATAATTTTTTGGGCTATGTCTTATCGAAATTTCTTCCCAAATAAACCCAACAGTGACACTATCTGGCTGGCAGTATAGCTTTCCTCATGACATTCTATAGCAAACTAATGAAACTTCTAAGAAGTTAAAGTAACTTGAAGCAAACATAATCTTAGGATCCTAAATGAGACATCTTCTAGCTTTAGCCTCTGACACTTACAGAAATGTGTCATCAGCTTGCGATCCTGAATGAAGGAACCCCTATCAGTTTAGAGAACCTGTGGTAAAGAAACTCATCTATTGCTGCTGTTGCATAGCTATTGAGCATGACCCCTATGGTGATGGAGATGCTGGTTTTCTCACTTAAAAAAGAACCATCACCATGGACCATACCTACACATTTATACAAAATTTTCATGTGTACACTGATGTTCCAGATTAGCTGCAAACTATGCTAACGCAAAGTATACTGGATCTTAAACTGAAATTAAACTACCTTGTCAGTAGCATTGGAGGAGGGGGGAAGGCCATAGGCATAAATACTGGACCAGGTCCACTAGAGGAGCAGTCTCAGGTCACACCTGATGGAGGTCACGAGCTACGTGACCGAAATATTGTGCAAGTACGATGCTGATATCCGGCAGAACACCCGACAACCCAAGATATCATTAGATCGCCGGGAAAGCCTGAAGAGTTACAATAAAAAGACGTACTACTAGTTCTCTATAACTTGAGTCCATTCCAAAAAATACCAAGAAGACCGCTGTGAACTTCATCAAAATTTACACAGTGTGACAGTGGTGTAAGGCCTGAAGGCTATTTATACTATGTGTGCTGCAGCTGCCGTTTAACCAGTTTGATACTGTAGTAATAGCAGGACCCACTCCCCATGAACCATGGACCTTGCCGTCAGTGGGGTGGTTGCATGTCTCAGTGATACAGATAGCCGTACTGTTGGTACAACCACAATGGGGGGGTATCTGTTGAGAGACCATACAAACGTGTGGTTCCTGTAGAGGGGTAGCAGCCTTTTCAGTAGTTGCAGGGGCTGGATGAGTGACTGATCTGGCCTTGTAGCATCAACCAAAACGGCCTTGTGCTGGTACTACAGATGGCTGATAGCAACGGGAAACTACAACTGTTAATTTTTCCTGAGGACATGCTGCTCTACTGTGTGGTTAAATGATGGCGGCATCCTCATGGGTAAAATATTCCAGAGATAAAAAAAATACCTCATTCGAATCTTTGGGTGGGGACTACTCAGGAGGGTGTTGTCATTAGGAGTAACAAAACTGGTATTCTATGGATCAGAGTGTGGAATGTTAGATCCTGTAAATGGGGAGGTTGGTTAGAAAATTCAGGAAGGGAAATGGATAGATTGAAGTTAGATAAAGTGGTAATTAGTGAAGTTCGGTGGCAGGAGGAACAGGACTTCTGGTCAGGTTAATACAGGGATACAAATACAAAAACAAATGGGGGTAATGCAATAGTAGGTTTAATAATGAATGAGAAAATAGGAATGCAGGTAAGCTACTATGAACACCATGGTGAACGCATTATCGTAGCCAAGGTAGACACGAAGCCCACACTGACCAGGGTAGTAAATTTTTACATGCCATCTAGCTCCGCAGATGATGGGAATGAATAAATGTATTATGAGATGAAAGAAATTATTCAGATAATTAATGGAGATGAAAATTTAATCATGATGAGGGGCTGGAATTTGATAGTAGGAAAAGGAAAAATCATAGGTGAATATGGATGGGGAAAAAGAATGAAAGAAGAAGCCGACTGGTAGAATTTTGCACAGAGCGTAACTTAATCATGGCTAACACTTGGTTTAAGAATTGTGAAAGAGAGCTGTATATGTCGAAGAGACCTGGAGACATCAGAAGGTTTCAGATTGATTATATAATGGTAAGACAAGAGATTTAGGAACCAGTCTTTCAATTGTAAAAGATTTCCAGGGGCAGGTGTGGACTCTGACCACAATTTATTGGTTATGAACTGTAGATTAAAACTGAAGAAACTGCAAAAAGGTAGGAATTTAAGGAGATGGAACCTGGATAAACTGAGGGAAGCAGAGGTTGTAGAGAGCTTCAGAAAGAGCATTAGGGAACGATTGACAAAAACAGGGAAAGGAATACATTAGTAGAAGAATGGCTAGTTCAGAGATGAAATAGTGAAGGCAGCAGAGGATCAAGTATATAAAAAGACAAGGCCTAGTAGGAATCCTTGGATAACACAAGATATATTGAATTTATTTGAAGAAAGCAGAAAATTAAAAATGCAGCAAATGAGTCAGGCAAAAGGCAGTTCAAATGTTTAAAAAATGGTATTGAAAGCAAGTGGAAAATTGCTAAGCAGGAATGGCTAGAGGACAAATGTAAGGACTTAGAAAGATATTTCACTAGGGGAAAGATAGGTACTACCTACAGGAAAATTAAAGAGGCCTTTGGGGAAAAGAGAAGCAGCTGTACAAATATTAGGAGCTCAGATGATAAACCAGTCCCAAGCAAAGAAGGGAAAGTTGCAAGGAGTATTACAGGGTCTATTCGAGGTAGATGAACTTTAAAGCAATACTATAGAAAGGGAAGTAGAAGTAGATGAATAATTTGAAAAATCTCTGAAAGATCTAGGTCGAAACAAGAGCCTGAGAGTAGACAATATTCCGTCAGAACTCCTAATAGCCTTGGGAGAGCCAGCCATAACAAAACTCTTCCATCTGGTGCACAAGACGTAAGAGACCATCGAAATGTCCTCAGACTTCAACAAGAATGTAATAATTTCAATTCCAAAGAAAAGTTTCTGACAGGCGTGAAAATTATTGAACAGTCAGTTTAATAAGTTGTGGTTGCAAAATACTAACACAAATTCTTTACAGTAGAATGGAAAAACTCATAGAAGCAGACCTCGGTGAAGATCATTTTGGATTCCAAAGAAATGCAAGGCAATACTGACCCTATGACTTATCTAAGAAGATAGGCTAAGGAATGGTAAACCTACATTTGTAGCATTTGTGGACTGAGGGAAAGTTTTTGACAATGGTGACTGGAATACTCTTTGAAGTTCTAAAGGTGGCAGAGGTAAAATACAGGGAGCGAAAAGCTATTTACAGTTTGTACAGAAACCATATGGCAGTTATAAAGAGTCAAGGGGCAGGATAGGAAAGCAACTGTTGAGAAGGGAGTGAGACAGGGTTGTAGCCTGTCCCTGATGTTATTCAGTATGTATATTGTGCAAGCAGTATTCAATCTGTACATTGAACAAGCAATAAAGGAAACAAAAGAAAAACTTGGAGAAGTAATTAAGGTACAGGGAGAAGAAATAAAAACTTTGAGGTTTCTGAATGACATTGTAATTCTGTCAGACGGCAAAGGACTTGGAAGAGCAGTTGAACGGAATGGTCATTGTCTTGAAAGGAGGATATAAGATGAACATCGACAAAAGCAAAACAAGGATAATGGGATGTAGTCGAATTAAATCGGGTGATGCTAATGGAACCAGATGAGGTACTCTCATGTTCTTGGAGCATTTTTTAACCACTCTAACACATTTTAATATTGATGGGGGGTGCATTGTCTTACAGGAGGTACAAATTGCCTATGGCTGTTGTAGATAATGAAATGGATGCATGTAACCATACTGTGGTTTCTCTTATAGTAAGCTAGTGAGAAGCGATCTACATACATACGTACTCCGTAAGCCGCCGTATGTTGCATGGCAGAGAGAACCCTGTATCACTACTATTCATTTCTTTCTTGTTTTACTCGCAAATAGAGCAAGAGAAGAACTACTGTTTCCCCACCCCCCCGTACAAGCTCTAATTTCTCTCATATCTTCATGGTCCTTATGCAAAATGTAAGGTGGTGGGAGGAGAATCATTCTGCAGTCAGCTTCAAATGCCAGTTCCCTACCTTTTCTCAACAGTGTTCACAAAAAGAATGCCTTCTCTCCAGGTTTTCCAACTGGAGTTCACATATCATCTCCATAATTTTGCGTGTTAATTGAACCTTCCATTAACAAATCTAGCCAATTGTTTCTGAATTGCTTTGATGTCATCCTTTAGTCCAACCTGACAGAGAGCCCAAAGACTCGAGCAGTACTCAAGATTGTGTCACACCAGTCTTCTGTACGTTATCTCCTTTCCAGGTGAACCACTCTCCCAATAAACTGCATTGACCAATTGCCTTCCCAACTATCAGCCTTTTGTGCTTGTTCCATTTCATATCAGTTTGCAGTGTTTTGCCTAGATATTTAATCTACGTGGCTATGTCAGGAAGGAAACTACAAATGCTGTATCCAAACATTATAGGTTTGTTTTTCTTACTCAATAACTTACATTTTGCTACATTTAGAGCTAGCTGCCATTCATCACAAAAATAGAAATGTTATCTGAGTCAGCTTGTATTCTCCTAAGTCACTAAATTTCAACACTTTTCTGTATATCACAGCATCATCAGCAAACAACCGCAGATTGCTGTCAAATCATTTATGTATGTAAAGAATAACAGCAGTTCTATCACACTCCCATGGGGCACTGCTGACGATACCCTTGTCTCTGATGAACATTCATTGTTGATGACAACATACTAGAGTCTATTACTTAAGAAGTATGTGAGACACACTCATGTCTGGGAATCTGTCAGATGCTTTCCATAAATCTAGGAATATACGAGGGTTTCCCAAAAAGTAATGCACCACATTTTTTTTTCTTCAACAGCTCTTTATTGAACATAATGAGAATTACACACACAAAAGACTGGTACTTTATCTACACATCCTATTTTTCCACATAATCTCCATCCCATTCTGTGGCCTTCCTCCAGCACAAAACAGGGGCGTGTATGCTCTGTCAGTACCAATCCTTGTCGTGGTGGTTGAGCCAGTGCTTCACTGTGTGGATCAGCTCCTCACTGTCATCAAAAATTTCATCCACAAATAGCATCCTTTAATTGCCCAAACAAGTGGAAGTCCAAGGGGGCTGGGTCAGGGTTGTCAGGTGTGACAGCCATGGAGGGTCTCCCCAAATGGTGCAAATTGTGGAGCTCTATCGAACTGCCTTCTGATGACCTCATCCTCTGTGCCCAGCAACTAACTGTATTTCTGTTGACAGCAGATGCTCCATAGACTTTGCACAAGTGTTTGTGAATATTCCCCACAGTTCCTTTTTCTGCAGCAAGAAATTCAATGATGGTACATTGCTTGTAACATACATCAGCTACAGACACCTTTTTGAAAATTTTAAGGAGCTACACTATCTGTCGAAAGTGATGGAAACTTGGCACACTCACTCAGAATACTTCAAATAATACATACGTAACATTTCATATTCATAGCATTGTTTTCGGCTTAGGAAAAAAAGGAAAAAAAAAAAAGTGTGTTGCGTTACTTTCTGGGCAACCCTCGTAGAATCTGCCTGTTTTCCTTCAGCCATAATTTACAGGATACCATATGAGAAAAGAGCAGGCTGAACTTCACACTGGCGATCCTTTCTAAAACCATCCTAATTCATAGGCATAAGCTTTTCAGTCTCAAGGAAACCTGTTATATTCATACTGCAAATATGTTAGAGTTCTACAGCAAACCAGGGTTAAGGTTATGGGTCAGTGATTTTGCGGTTGTGTTCTTTTATGCTACTTGTATATAGGGGTTAGCTGTGTTTTTTTCCAGTCACGTGGGACATTGCACCGAGTTAGAAATTTGCGATTAATGCAACCTGAGTAAGGAGCCAATGCAGTAAAGTACTGTTTGTTAAAAAGATTGGGATTCCATCAGGACCCTGCAACTTATTTTCTTTCAACTCTTTCAGTTTGTTTCTGTGCTGAGGATACTATTACTATGTCATCCATACAGGAGTCTGTACAGAGGTCGAATGAAGATATTTTTGCAACAGTTCTCTTGTGTGAATGATTACTTAAATGCAAAATGTAAAACTTTGTTTTACTTTTGCTGTCTTCTGCTGCCACTTCAGACTGGTCAATGAGTGACTGGGTAGAAACCTTAGACCCACTTGGTGATTTCATGTGGGACCAGAATTTTCTTGGGTTTTTGACAAGATATTTTGCTGAGCTATGATGTTGCTAGTTGTATGCTTCGCACATTGATCATTTTACAGAGGCACAGCTTTATATTAACTTTCTCTTGTCGTCTTTTGTGCATTCTCTTCTCATCCGAGAGTGTAACAGCCTTTACTTCCTCACCACTTCCCAAATTTCATTGTTAAACTATGTTGGGTCTTTTCTGTCTTTCCCTTACTTACTTGGCAGATACCTCTCCATAGCACAATGCACAATCCACTTAAACTTTGCCCATAATTCCTCTGCATCTTTCATACTAGAACACAATGATGTCAGTTCATTGTCTAATCAAGATGCTAACAACTGCTTATCTGCTCTTTCTAGCAGAAACACTCTCCTAGCCTTTTTGATTAATTTACTAACTGTGGTAACCACAGCCAATATGATGAAATCATGGTCGCTATAACCTTAGTTGCTATGATGACATCATGGGTACTAATCCCTGTCCCTATTCTGAAGCAAATGATAAGGTCAGGCCTGTTTGTAGCTACAAGGTGTAAAATAGTCCTAGATTTCTGAAAAGAACTTAAAATGTTGCTCCACTGCAGACTGTTAACAAAAGTATGAGCATACGAAATAATTCCCAGATGTGTGTGTTGCTCAAATGCTTCTTAAGTAATAAACCTAGTATGTTATCCTTGACAATGAGTGTTCATCAGAGACTAAGGCATCATAAGGAGTGGCCCAGGGAAGTTCAACATGACTGTTCTTGCCCTCTCTGTGCATAAATGATCTGACGGACTGGGTGAGCACCAATATGCAACTGTTTGCTCATGATGCTACATTGTAAGGGAACGTGTATGAGAACACGAGATCAAAATTTATAGTTGGTGTGATGAATGGTAGCTTGCTCTCAATGTAGAAACATGTAAGTTAATGCAGTTGAGTAGGAAAAACAATAGCATACTGTTCAAATACAGCATTAGTTGTGTACCATGTGACACATCAATTAAATATGTAGATGAAACACTGCAAAGATATATGTAATGGAACAAGCACAAAGGGACAATAGTGGGTGTGGGCTGTTGAACTAGCTGCCCAAAACAGTTTCCAGAAAATGTGTTCAGTAGTATTTGCAAGACTGTCTGTCTGTCTGTCTGTCTGTACCCTTTGAATGAATCAATAGACTACCTAGTCTATACTCGATAGGTTAAAATCCTCTCTAACTGATATTGCGTGATCTGGGTATTTCCATGCTACTTACCATAGACTTTCTTTGAATGCCTCTAAAACTGTCAGTCGATTGGGCGACTGGTAAAATAATCCAACAATCAACTTGATTTCAGCTAGACCTGTTATATGCGATGAGATAACTTCAATGTCACACTCAAAATTGACCTCAACAAAGACAAAATTTTTGTCAACTGCTGTGAACAATCCCTCTCCAGTGGCATATAATCTTTATTTTTGATACATGTTCCATGAAATGCTAAAGATCACAGAGCTTTCTACTTAAGGTTTTAGCAAGCCCTTGGTCCCAAGAATAATTTGAATGTAAAAAATTTCCTGGAGGGCTGTAAATTTGGGAACTTTGTTACAAATACTTTGACAATTTAATGATAAAGTTTTTACAGTGATAGTGTCATTCTCTGAACGCGGTCAGATTTCACTATCTGTGTGTAGACTGGTGAATTGCTACACATATAACTTCTTCCTTTGTGTAGTGCACTGCTTACTTGTCATGGGTAGCCTTCCAATTCCCCACTCGATAACATAGATCCAGAAATCTGCAGCGAGACTGTCTTAGTCAACTAAGCCCTTGGTTGAGCTCTTTCACACCATCAACTCCGGAAACAATGTTGCAAATTGCGAACTCTGTGCCTCACAGGCGAGTCCAACAGCCTTCACCATCTCCTCCTGCTGCCTGTATGAACTAGGAAGGGCCTCAGAACCCAAGTAATAGGCATTGTTGATGCCGGTGTGAGCCACAACTTGCAGTTGACTGCATCTTGTGCACGCAACAGCCACAGGCGAAATCTCCTCCACATGTCGGATGGGACTCCCCAACAGATATAACGAGTGCATATTGGCTTTCTTTCCAGCCTTGAATGCTATTTGCTTAAGGGGTTGCATAACATGCCTAATGTTGAAGTTCCCAATAACTAGCAAACCCCTGTCCCCTTGTGCCTGCTCGTACCCTGCTGAAGGATTGGCCACATATTCACTCTTCACTTGTAGGGTGGATAGACAAGACCAGATAGCCAGTCTCCACCTTTAGTGACACAAAAGTGCTGCCACCCACCACTCATCCTGCTGTGAGCAAAACAAATGACACCTGAGGTGTCACATGGGGCATGCCGGATTCTCTGTCACTGCTACACCCCTAAGCAGCAGCCTGAAGACTGACTGTTGCCACAAGCACATTCAGCTGTTCATGAAGTGAGGCCAAGCATGGTAACGGCACATGAATCGGGAATCTCATTTCATTTTAGGTAAACATCTCCACATGAGATCATCTCCACCACTTGCTCAAACAGTGCTCTGTTGGCGAGTAGACTACATTGCCTCATGTGGTTTTTGACCTACTCAGACCCATTGGTTATGCCTATGAGTATTATGAAACATCAATCAAAGTGACCTTTTGCCTGCTGTAAGTGTGCAGAGGTATATTCCTGCACCCATGCCAGTGTGTTCTCCTGATGAGTTGCAGCGAGTCCCATGTGTGGGCCACTGGCTTATGTATCTGAGAGTGAATTGGTGGTTCTGGGTGAATGGCTGTCCCTAACTGTTGTCTTCCAGCACTGAATTTGGGAGGAGTTTACAGCACCGTTACCCATATATCTGCTGTAGCTGAGATCGACTTTTGCCATCAGTACATTGACAACAGAAATTGCCAGGGTTGGTATATTTGTGATGCGCCTTTGACATGATCGCACATAAAAATGCTGTGCTTGCACCAGCTCAGTGCTGGAGTCTCCTAGAGGTCAGGTACACTTGATACAGTTGAAAAGAATGTTTCACATTTTGCCCAAATTTCACTTATCTGTCACAATGATGCCGAGTTAAAGACCTGGTGATGTCCCAGTGATATGACATGTTGTACTATTCCATTTGCTGTGACAGTAGTAGTGCTCTCTCTCTCTCTCTCTCTCTCTCTCTCTCTCTCTCTCTCTCTCTCTCTCCAACATCACAGTTTTCTCTAATTTATGTGATGAATATATTTCTGATGTATGGAATTTGTTTTCTGATGCAGCATTATTTGTATCACTATTAAAATTAACCCTTAAACAGAAACATAGGTTTCTGAGAGATCTGATTTTTTCCAATTCGATAGTAGGAAAAGGAAGAGAAGAAAACATAGTAGGTGAATATGGAATGGGGGTAAGAAATGAAAGAGGAAGCCGCCTGGTAGAATTTTGCACAGAGCATAACTTAATCATAGCTAACACTTAGTTCAAGAATCATGAAAGACGGTTGTATACATGGAAGAGGCCTGGAGGTACTGCAAGGTTTCAGATAGATTATATAGTGGTAAGACAGATATTTAGGAACCAGGTTTTAAATTGTAAAACATTTTCAGGGGCAGATGTGGACTCTGACCACAATCTATTGGTTATTAGCTATAGATTAAAACTGAAGAAACTGCAAAAAGGTGAGAATTTAAGGAGATGGGACCTGGATAAACTGAAAGAACCAGAGGTTGTACAGAGTTTCAGGGAGAGCATGAGGGAACAGTTGACAGGAATGGGGGAGAGAAATACAGTAGAAGAAGAATGGGTAGCTTTGAGGGATGAAATTGTGAAGGCAGCAGAGGATCAAGTAAGTAAAAAGATGAGGGCTAGTACACTACTGGCCATTAAAATTGCTACACCAAGAAGAAATGCAGATGATAAACGGGTATTCATTGGACAGATATATTATACTAGAACTGACATGTGATTACGTTTTCACACAATTTGGGTGCATAGATTCTGAGAAATCAGTACCCAGAACAACCACCTCTGGCCGTAATAACGTCCTTGATGTGCCTGGGCATCGAGTCAAACAGAGCTTGGATGGCGTGTACAGGTACAGCTACCCAAACAGCTTCAACACAATACCACAGTTCACCAAGAGTAGTGACTGGCGTATTGTTACGAGCCAGTTGCTCTGCCACCGTTGACCAGACATTTTCAATTGGTGAGAGATCTGGAGAAGGTGTTGGCCAGGGCGGCAGTCGAACATTTTCTGTATCCAGAAAGGCCCGTACAGGACCTGCAACATGCGGTCGTGCATTGGTAGAGCCACGGGTCATCACACATCTGAAATGTAATGTCCACTGTTCAAAGTGCCATCAATGAGAACAAGAGGTGACCGAGACGTGTAACCAATGGCACCAATACCATCATGCCGGGTGATATGTCATTATGGTGATGACCAATACGTGCTTCGAATGTGCGTTCACCATGATGTCGCCAAACACGGATGCGACCATCATGATGCTGTAAACAGAACCTGGATTCATCCGAAAAAAATGACGTTTTGCCATTCATGCACCCAGGTTCGTTGTTGAGTACACCATCGCAAGCGCTCCTGTCTGTGATGCAGTGTCAAGAGTAACCGCAGCCATGGTCTCCGAGCTGATAGTCAATGCTGCTGCAAACTTTGTCAAACTGTTCCTGCAGATGGTTGTTGTCTTGCAAACATCCCCAACTGTTGACTCAGTGATCGAGAATGGCTGCACAATCCCTTACAGCCGTGCAGATAAGATGCCTGTCATCTCTACTGCTTGTGATACGAGGCCGTTGGGATCCAGCACGGCGTTCCGTATTACCCTCCTGAACCCACAGATTCCATATTCTGCTAACAGTCATTGGATCTCAACCAACGCGAGCAGCAGTGTCATGATACAATAAACCGCAATCGCGATAGGCTACAATCCGACCTTTATCAAAATCGGAAACGTGATGGCATTCATTTCTCCTCCTTACATGAGGCATCACAACAACGTTTCACCAGGCAACGCTGGTCAACTGCTGTTTGTGTATGAGAAATCGGTCTGAAACTTTCCTCATGTCAGCACGTTGTAAGTGTCGCCAGCGGCGCCAATCTTGTGTGAATGCTCTGAAAAGCTAATCATTTGCATACCACAGCATCTTCTTCCTGTCGGTTAAATTTCACATCTGTAGCACGTCATCTTCGTGGTGTAGCAATTTTAATGGCCAGTAGTGTAGAAATCCTTGGGTAACAGAGGAAATATTGAATTTAATTGATGAAAAGGAGAAAATATAAAAATGTAGTAAATGAAGCAGGCAAAAAGGAATACAAACGTCTCAAAAATGAGATTGACAGGGATGGCTAGAGGACAAATGTAAGGATGTAGAGACTTATCTCACTAGGGGTAAGATAGATACTACCTACAGGAAATTTAAAGAGACCTTTAGAGAAAAGAGAACCACTGGTATGAATATCAAGAGCTCAGATGGAAACCCTGTTCTAAGCAAAGAAGGGAAAGCAGAAAGGTGGAAGCAGTATATAGAGGGTCTATACATGGGCGATGTACTTGAGGACAATAGCATGGAAATGGAAGAGGATGTAGATGAAGATGAAATGGGGGATATGATACTGCGTGAAGGATTTTGACAGAGCACTGAAAGACCTAAGTTGAAACAAGGCCCCAGGAGTAGACAAAATTCCATTAGAACTACTGACAGCCTTGGGAGAGCCAGCCCTGACGAAATTCTACCATCTGGTGAGCAAGATGTATGAGACAGGCAAAATACCCTCAGACTTAAAGAAGAATATAATAATTCCAATCTCAAAGAAAGCAGGTGTTGACAGATGTGAAAATTTAATAAGTCACAGCTGCAAAATACTAACGCAAATTCTTTACAGACGAATGGAAAAACTGGTAGAAGCCGACCTCGGGGAAGATTAGTTTGGATTCCATAAAAATGTTGGAACAGATGAGGCAATACTGACCCTACGACTTATCTTAGAAGATAGGTTAAGGAAAGGCAAACCTATGTTTCTAGCATTTGTAGACTTAGAGAAAACTTTCATTCAAATTCTGAAGGTGGCAGGGGTAAAATACAGGAAGTGAAAGGCTATTTACAACTTGTACAGAAACCAGATGGCAGTTATAAGAGTCGAGGGGCATAAAAGGGAAGCAGTGGTTGGGAAGGGAGTGAGACATGGTTTTAGTCTATCCCCGATGGTATTCAATCTGTATATTGAGCAAGCAGTAAAAGAAACAAAAGAAAAATTCAGACTAGGTATTAAAATTCATGGAGAAGAAATAAAATCTCTTGAGGTTCGCCGATGACATTGTAATTCTGTGACACAGCAAAGGACTTGGAAGAGCAGTTGAATGGAATGGACAGTGTCTTGAAAGGAGAATATAAGATGAACATCAACAAAAGCAAAACGAGGATAATGGAATGTTGTTGGATTAAGTCGGGTGATGCTGAGGGATTTAGATTAGGAAATGAGACGCTTAAAGTAGTGAATGTGTTTTGCTATTTTGGGAGCAAAATAACTGATGATGGTCGAAGTAGAGGGGATATAAAATGTAGACTGGCAATGGCAAGGAAAGCGTTTTTGAAGAAGAGAAATTTGTTAACATCGAGTATAGACTTAAGTGACAGGAAGTCGTTTCTGAAAGTATTTGTATGGAGTGTAGCCATATATGGAAGTGTAAAATGGACGATAAATAGTTTGGACAAGAAGAGAATAGAAGCTTTTGAAATATGGTGCTACAGAAGAATGCTGAAGATTAAATGGGTAGATCACGTAACTAATGATGAGGTATTGAATAGAATTGGGAAGAATAGAAATTTGTGGCACAACTTGACTAGAAGGAAGGATCGGTTGGTAGGACATGTTCTGAAGCATCAAGGGATCACCATTTTAGTATTGGAGGGCAGCGTGGAGGGTAAAAGTTGTAGAGGGAGACCAAGACATGAATACACTAAGCAGATTCAGAAGGATGTAGATTGCAGTAGGTACTGGGAGATGAAGAAGCTTGCACAGGATAGAGTAGCATGGAGAGCTGCATCAAACCAGTCTCTGGACTGAAGACCACAACAACGACAACACATTTTTTTCCTACTTTAATCATTTTTAAAACTTTGTTGTGTGTTTACAATAATATTTTTGTTCTGTTTGTATGAAACATCAAATTGAGTTTTATTTATTCAAAACTAACTATGGTTTTCATAAATGAAACGCAATGTTATCCAACAATCAACAAAAAAATGTGACAAGCCGTCTTGTTTTCCATGTGTATTGTCAGTAATTCTCTTGTTCATCTTTCAGTATATTTTCACAATCACCATCAGCACTGCTTTCATATGCTTTTAGCCTATTAGCATTCTTTTTTTCTTCTCTGATCATTTTGTCTCTCATCACTAATTATAAAGTCAGAATATGCATCTGAGTAATCATTTTCACCTTGGGTTTGTCACTGCTCTTCTGCAACCACTCTGAAATATTTCTCAAAATAGATATCACTGCACCATATTCCCTCATTCCTCTTGTAGATTTATGAGCACACACTGAAATTATCCATCATGGCTTCTTCTAAAACATATGAAGAAAAAGATATAACAAAACAAAAGGAGTAATAAATTACATGTGAAACTAAACAGTCATTATAACATATTGAGCCTTTTCATATGTAATATGAAACACTTGGTTGGACGGACATGTCCATATTTTGAAATTAGGGGTCCATAAAAATGTAGACACTCTTTGATACTTAATATCTTTGTAATAAAATGACATGTCATTGCAATTTTGCATGGTATCGTAGTTCAGTGTTTTCTCAACTGGTCTTGGTGCATGTTTTCCAGCAGGTTGACAGTGCAGCAATGAATGAGGTAAAATTGTCATAGGAGCAGTGCAAGGCTGTATTGAAGTGGTAATGGAAGTACAGAAACATGATAGAGGTACAGTGACAATGGCATAATGTGTATGGAGCTCAGCCACCAACAGGTACAACCATTTATCATATTGGGGATAAGTTTGAAGCTGATGGTACTATTCAGGATGTGCATAAGGAAAGGTCTGGTCGACCAAAAACATCGAGTAGTCCAGGTCACCTCAAAAATCTGTGAAGCAGAGTGCACTTGAAACCGGGGTAAACCAATCAAGCTTACAACAAAATCTGAAGGCTGCAAAGTGGAAAGTGTACATTCCAAGATTGCTGCACGCTATGAACGATGACGAGGGATAGTTATCTGGTCTGACAAGGCATAATTCAACCTGAATGATACTGTAAACTGCCACAACTGTGTGTACTGGGCTCCTGAAAATTCTCATGTTCATGTGGACAAACATTTTAATCTACTGGGTGTTAATGTGCGGGGTGGTCTGTCATCGTGCAGTTTGATTGTCTCATTCTCCTTTGAAGGTACCATAAGTGGTGAGGTGTATCTTTATATGCTGCAAAAATAGATTTCACTTGCCATCTGAGAGGTGTTTGGAAAAGAAAGATTTTACCTACAACAAAATGGTGTTCTGCCTCACTACCAGAGAGGTCTCCTAGCCTACTTGGATGAAAATCTACCTGGATGATGGATAGGTCGAAGAGGAGCTGTTGAGTACCCACCATGGTTTCCAGACCTTACACCTCTTGACTTCTACCTGTGAGGGCCCTTAGAAAATGAAGGCAGCTACACAGAACGAGCCATGAGAAGCCATCAAGACATCCTTTGTGGCTATGACACTGGCAGCATTGACAGCCATAGATTGGTCAACAGTTCAGTGGCATCGATGTTGTTTGGCTGCTAATGGGGTCACTTTGAATACGTGACACATAAGGTAACCTCCCTCCCCCCCCCATGCTAGAATTGTAACAGTACATTGCTTTGTTCCATTAATATTGACTACCAAAGTGTGTCTACATTTTTATGTACACCTCTGTACATACCTGACAACAAGAAGCCACAAATTGCAGTGCTTCTGCCATGTAAATGATTTGACAATGAGAGGGCAATGTGGAGGGGATAGGAACAGTTACACATTGTTGCCACATGACACATTTAAAAAAAACAAAAAAAAAACCATAAGTGTCTCTCAGGCCAATGTTTCGATTTAGTGATTAAATTCAGGATGCACAACCGAAGATACAGGAACTTCACTCAAGAAAATGTTTCATCGTTCAACTTTTCTACTAATATTTCACACTCTCTGCCCTTGTTTTCTCTAACATACTTCATAGGAAATTCATTTCACTGGATTGGATTTTACTCTCTTCTTTTTTTGTCATTGTCAAGCTCTGCGATGCATATGTCAACATAGGTGTCAGGTATGTCTTAACAGCTCTTCCTTACACTTCATTGACACCTCCCCTTCCCCTCACACATTGGTCAGAAGCAAGGCTCTGGTGTACACTTTTGATAATTTCTGCCTCCATCCTTGCATTTTGCATTAACACACTACCTAGATTTTAAAGCTGTCCACAGTTTCACTATCCTGTTCTTTTTATGTTAATTCATAATTTGTCTTATCTGTCTCCTCTGGTTACCACCGGTCTTGCTTTTCTTCACACTGCATTTCATCTCATATTTCTCGATTTTTTAAAATTGTTTAATTGAAGATGTTTAATTGTTCTTGTACATCCTTACAGTTGGTTCCCCACAACACAGTATCATTGGCAAATAGCAACAACTTCTTCTTTCTTCCTCAATGAGCTTTTTTTGTCTCTTTCACAGTTTCATCCAACAACATCATTAGTAATAATGGTGAGACCACACATCCTGTCTTCACATAACATTCCTAAACAAATGAGCCCTTCTAGCTTGGGTTTTGACACAGCTCAATCTTTGGTAACACATTTCAGTTGTTTGTTCTCCAACTCCTTATTTCTCCAAGGATTCCCATACCTTTTTTCTGAGAACCTATTCTGTGCTTTCACTGATTCAAGAAATGTCATCGCCAAATCTTTCCCATACTCTCAGTTCGTTTCCACCAACTGCCTCATAATAAAGATTGTGTTCTCTGTTGATCTGTCTTGTGAAAAGCCATACTCTACTCCTCTTCTCTCTAATCTTCCACTTTTTCCCTCAGTCTTCTATTCGGTATCCTCCCCATTATTATTGCTACTTGTGATATTAGTGTTATCCCTCAATAGTTACCACATACTTTTGTCTCCCTTCTTGAACTACGGAATTATTATTCCCCTTCTCCATTCTTCAGGTATACATTTCTGAGACCATATGCATTTTAGCAATCAATATAATCATTGCAGCCTAGTAGATCCAACTGCCTTCATCGTCTCCACTGTTAATTCATCTATCACAACTTTGTTTCCATTCCTATAACTGCTAGTTCCACTTCAAATATTGTAATATCTTTCTCTTCTTCCAGGTCCAGGTTCCACCAACACCACTGTTTTTTTAGTGTCTTTTCATTGCTATTTTTCACATTAAGCTGTTTGTCAAAATACTTTTTCCATCTTTTCTGTATCTACTGTGACTTCACCTCTCCGCTTTTCCTCTTCACCAGCTGTGTTATTGCTTTCTTTCCTCGTACACCTTGTAATTCCATACTATATCCTTTTACCCCCATAACATCCTTTTCCAACTCTTGTGTGAACTCCTCCCAAATTTTCCTCTTTTCTTCTGCTATCACTTTCTTACATTTCCTTTTGATTTCTTGGTATTCCTTTTTACTTTTTTCCATTTTGCCTCTATTCCTTTCATGCCATGCTTCTTTCTTTTCTTTTACTGCTTCCGTCTCATTCCACCATGGTCTCTCTGTATCCTTCAACCTTCTATATTTTCTGCCACAAGTGTTCTCTGCAGAACTTAGATGCCTCTTTGAACTTATCACATTCCTTTTCCACACTTCCACAGGCAGTGATTGGGATTTTAATCATAAGTAACTCCCTAAACTTTTGTTGTCTGTACCAACATATTAGTTATCATGTGATCTGTGAATGTCGGTGCCTATTTTTAGCTCTTCGCATAATGACTGACTTTTTGTTATGTTACGTAGTTGTAGTGATGCCCACATAAGTTTTCCGTATATGTAATTTCCAGGCTGCTTTACTGCACTTTGAGTCATTACCCTGCTGGTGTCAATAATTTGCTCTGTCAATGTGACCTTCATTGCCAGCTGCAAAATTTTATTGTGTTCTGGTTGGATTTATTCTCTCTCTGTGTGTGTGTGTGTGTGTGTGTGTGTGTGTGTGTGTGTGTGTGTGTGTGTGTGTGAGAGAGAGAGAGAGAGAGAGAGAGAGAGAGAGAGAGCTCTATATGACTTTAATAGATGTAGGTATACCATTTGCTGAATTCTTTCACACAGAATGTTTGTTTGTCATTTGCAGGCAAGATGAGAAAGAGAGGATGTATTGTAAGCAAATTGTTGGCTAAGATGATGTGCAAGTCAGGTCTCTCACATGTCATCACAATGGATTTACATCAGAAAGAAATTCAGGGATTCTTTGACTGCCCTGTTGATAACTTGCGTGCCTCACCCTTTCTTCTTCAGTATATACAGGAATGTGTAAGTATCAAAATAGTGCGTATGGAAGTATTGGTGCTACTGATGTTTAAAATTAGAGAGCTGTTGTGTGAGGGTCCAGTTTGTTGTATAATACACTCGAGACAATCTACCATTTTAAGATCATGCAACTCCTCCTCTTTATTGATCCCTGCAAACTTCCAGTATTCCACAATGTTATTAACTTGGTAATAGCTATTAACACCACAATTAACAGAAATGTAATTATTAGGTATAACAGGATTTACAAGAAATATACAAATTGAGCTCTTTTCGAGCTCGACCGGCTCAAAAAATTCTCACAGAGAGAAATGAGTATCACTTCTCCAGTAAGTTCAGTATGCCAGTTATATTGTGTCTTTACACATGATTGCACACAGCCCACATTTCCTCTTGGTGAATTGTCAAGACTTCTATCAGTAGGCTGGCACAAGCTGATACCAATGACTTGGCACATTACTGCACCTTATCTCAGAGGAGACCCTGGAACTCATAGATCGACGTGTATCACCAACAATAGTCAAATGTTTTGTTCAGGAAACTGAACATGTACTTACTTGTTTGTACAGGAAAATGAGGCTAAGGGTTTGCACCCTTTGTGTATCTTTGTCACCGTACAGTGCCTCAGCCACCACAAATCAAATTACAGTAAGACATTTTTAAGTAATTAAAAACGTTGACTACAAGTCACCACAGTCTCCAGTATAGTGGAGGAGGAGTTGGTTAACTGTAAGTTTTAGTTTAGTTTTTAGGTGAACTCCAGATTCATTTAAAATTATAATGTGATCAATGTAAGCATTTACTATCAAATATTATTATTTTCTGGAACCAAAGGAGAAGAGATACTGTGAAGATGACAAAAGGAAGTGAGCAGGAGATTTTACTTAAGTCTCCATGGAGACCCATCAACTGTTGGAATGTAAGAAAGGGAGAAAGCAGTATGAGAGCTTGAAATGAGAGAATATAGTTGTCTTGGCAAGTATACGGAAAATGAACTCAATGGCAAAGGTTATTCAGTATCTTTCAAAGGAAGAAACACATATAAATAATGGTAACGAGCGAGGCCAATTTTGTATTGTGTAATGTAATTTTTAATCTGAACTACTATAAAAAGAAAAGTTGTTGTTTAACATTGTCACCAAAAATCATAAAGTTATTGACCAGTTTACTTCCAATTTTTACTTACTATGTAATGAACATTCGGACCGACATACCTTACATCTTTTTAATGTACGAGGGCAGTTCAATAAGTAATGCAACACTTTTTTTTTCTGAAACAGGGGTTGTTTTATTCAGCATTGAAATATACCAGGTTATTCCCCAATCTTTTAGCTACGCAACACTATTTTTCAACGTAATCTCCATTCAGTGCTACGGCCTTACCCCACCTTGAAATGAGGGCCTGTATGCCTGCACGGTACCATTCCACTGGTCGATGTCGGAGCCAACGTCGTACTGCATCACTAACTTCTTCATCATCCGCGTAGTGCTTCCCACGGATTGCGTCCTTCATTGGGCCAAACATATGGAAATCCGACGGTGCGAGATCGGGGCTGTAGGGTGCATGAGGAAGAGCAGTCCACTGAAGTTTTGTGAGCTCCTCTCGGGTGCGAAGACTTGTGTGAGGTCTTGCGTTGTCATGAAGAAGGAGAAGTTCGTTCAGATTTTTGTGCCTATGAACACGCTGAAGTCGTTTCTTCAATTTCTGAAGAGTAGCACAATACACTTCAGAGTTGATCGTTTGACCATGGGGAAGGACATCGAACAGAATAACCCCTTCAGCGTCCCAGAAGACTGTAACCATGACTTTACCGGCTGAGGGTATGGCTTTAAACTTTTTCTTGGTAGGGGAGTGGGTGTAGCACCACTCCATTGATTGCCGTTTTGTTTCAGGTTCGAAGTGATGAACCCATGTTTCATCGCCTGTAACAATCTTTGACAAGAAATTGTCACCCTCAGCCACATGACGAGCAAGCAATTCCGCACAGATTGTTCTCCTTTGCTCTTTATGGTGTGCGGTTAGACAACGAGGGACCCAGCGGGAACAAACCTTTGAATATCCCAACTGGTGAACAATTGTGACAGCACTACCAACAGAGATGTCAAGTTGAGCACTGAGTTGTTTGATGGTGATCCGTCGATCATCTCGAACGAGTGTGTTCGCACGCTCCGCCATTGCAGGAGTCACAGCTGTGCACGGCCGGCCCGCACGCGGGAGGTCTTGCTTGACCTAGCAGCGATGATGACACACGCTTTGCCCAACGGCTCACCGTGCTTTTGTCCACTGCCAGAACACCGTAGACATTCTGCAAGCGCCTATGAATATCTGAGATGCCCTGGTTTTCCGCCAAAAGAAACTCGATCACTGCCCGTTGTTTGCAACGCACATCCGTTACAGACGCCATTTTAACAGCTCCGTACAGCGCGGCCACCTGTCGGAAGTCAATGAAACTATACCAGACAAAGCGGGAATGTTTGAAAATATTCCACAAGAAATTTCCGGTTTTTTCAACCAAAATTGGCCGAGAAAAAAAAGTGTTGCATTACTTATTGAACTGCCCTCGTATATACTATATAAATATGTATGTAATATACACAGTCCAGGCACATTAATGTGACCACCACTTACGTTTGATGTCAGCATGCAATAATGTCTCACAGCTGGCAGGTGACAGCACTAGCATTGGAGGGTATATAAAACGCATGTCGGAGGGGGGGGGGGGGGGGGGATGCAGAAAACAATGCAGTTGTCATAATGTGGAAATAGAGTGATTTATCAGACATCAAAAAGGACATGAACATTGGCTTTTGGGCCAAGGGTGGAAGCACTTCCAAAATGGCTAATTTTGTAAACTGTTTGCATGCCGCTGTCGTTACACGATACTGTGCATGCAAAATGGAACTATCTAAAATGCATCAAGGCAGCTGCGGTGCACAGCAGGCCATAGATGACGGGAGTGAATGATGATGTACAGGCTAGGTGTACAACTGTTGAGCAGCTGACCACCCAAATGAGCCAAGGGACTATGAACAGTGTCTCCTCAATGTTTATTCAGTAAACATTGCTATATATGGGTATCTGCAGAACGTTCATCACTGATGTTGACTGCTGATCATCATTGATGGAGTCTGGAATTTAGATGCCAGTACAGCAACTGGACATCCACGGATAGCCTTTTTAGATGGATCACTTTTTGTGCTCTGGATGGGTGGCTGTTGGCATGTACAGTGTGAAACATCTGAAAGCAAATGGGGAGGGAGCGTTATGGTCTGTAGAATGTTTTTGTGGTATTTCCTGAGTGATCTCGTCATTCGGAAAGGCACAGTGAACCAAAACAAATAAGCATCTTGTGACAAAGCATGCTGGGATAATTTTAATTCCCCTCTTGTTTTACCATCTGCCTCCTCAAATTCATTTTGTTACTTTTAACTATTTGCCCTTAACATACATGAGCATAATCTGCATTTTCATAAAAGAGAAAGATTGGCCCTCAGTTTTAAAGAATATAACATCAGATCTAATTTTGTGCTTAGTTTTATTTATGTAATTGATTTTCTAATTTATTTTGACTATTCCTAGTTAGTATCTTTCATTATAGGATGAAATTGGTAATTGTTTCACAACTTAAATTCTATTGTTGACATATAAACAAATATAAATTCTGTACTAATTATAAACATTTGGAAGACAAACTAATAGTAATTGTGAAGTATCTATTTGGCTCTATTCGAAAACATGTTAACATAACCAGCCCGGAATTAATTCGTAAGCTAATGGTTTTGTCAAAGTATTGTTTGCATAGCTATATTTGTTAATTTCATGATTTAAACAAATAATTCGGACTAACTCTTGTAGTAGAAGAAACTGTTACAGAGGAATTTTTGATGTATTCAGTTAATTTAATGAGTTAAATTTTAATTGTAATTTCTGTAAATTTAACTTTAAACAATGTGTAGTTTTAGTACTTATTATTGGGAGGATATATAAGGGCCCGGTTTTTGGTCATGAATCAGTCAGTCCATCGTCGAGTTTCAGACGAGTAACCTGTGCTGGTTAGAACAACAACAATGCTTCAACTTAACAGTGTAATAAGTGTTGAACAACTAGGCCATGTGTAGAAACCATGTACAGACCTGATTATTCTTCAAGAACTGTGAACTTTGTGGTTAGGTTTTTACTGCTCATAGATGCTCAACAGTAAACTGTTGGTGCAGTATGTGGAGGTTCGCCTGCAAACTATTAATGAGGCTTATGGAAAGTTTAAACAATATTGCACTGGCTATATGTATGTAACTGTGTATTATTGGGGGATTGTGCAAAGTGGAAGTAAAAGTCAGTGAAACATAACTGCGCATCTGTCGGCTACATTATTTACCATAGTCAGCGTCCAGATTACAAACCCCATTTTTCAGCCAGTGTAGCAATGCCACACGTCAGCATTGAGAGCAACAAATGAAGAAATAAAGCAGGTGCAACCGCTACAATCTATTCTTGGGAACCATGTCCATCCCCTATATGCAGTTTATTTTTCCTCAGCACAGTGACATCTACCAGCAGGACAGTGCAACATGTAACACAGCTTGCACTGCATGGTCGTGGCTCAAAGAACACCTAGGTGAGTTTACTGTATTCCCCTGGCTACCAATCCTCCCTGGATCAAGAATCTGTTGTACCACCTAGATCTGGCTGTTCATGCCTTAGATTCTCAACCAAGAAACTTAGTGCTACTGGCCAAGGCACCTGGCTCCAAATCCCTGTCAGACCTTCCAGAACCTAATTGATTCTCTTATTGTACATCTTGCAGCAGTCTGTGCTGCAGAAGGCAGTTATTCATGCTTTTGACAGATGGTTGCATTAATGTGACTGAACAGTGTATGAAGGGGAAAAGTTCGTAAATGATTTTCAGCAAATTTTTACACAATAGTCTAATGAACATTCAGATGGAGATAAGTTCTATATGTAAAGCAAAAAATAAGTAAATTTAAATATCTTGGAGAAACTGCGTGACAAAATGGACTAGAAGAATCTGCAGTAGGTGTAAAAGTTAATAAAATGGAAAGATCATACAGTTCGACAAAGAATTTTTACAAAAAGGAATATGTACCCAGAAAAACAAAACTGTATACTACAGTGATATGACTATAATGTTTATAAGAATGTGAATGCCTAATGATGAGCTATAAGCTGGACAAAAAGACAGATTATCAGAAAAATAATGGGTGCAATACAAACTACAGATGGTTGGCAAATAAGAAATAATGATGAGACCTACAAAAATTATAGAGAAAATATCAGAAGTAATGGCTAAGTGAAAATAAATCTTGTTTGTACACATCTACCAAATGAATGAGAACAGGCTAACAAAACAATTATTCTTGTATTCATGTTAGAAGAAATAGACAGTAGCAGTGATTACAGAAATAAGGAAATAACTAAAAAGAAATAACATCAAAGAATCTGAAACCTTTTTAAGAATAAATTACTAAATTTAGAAGGGTTTCAAAGAGAAGAAATAAGAAGTAGAGGACAGCATGGACAGAAGAAAGAAAAAGATAACATTGGGTGAAGATGAGGGCATACTGAAACAACAGAAAACAACAAAGAAAGAAAATGAACTGAAGTTATTATGTGACCCTAGTTGGTCAGTACAAAAATAAAAAAAAAGTTGTTTCCAAAAATGTCAGGCTTCTTGACCTGGTCTTCACACTTAACTCTAATAAATCTCTGGATGAACATAGGCTGTATATTTTTTTAAAACAACAATATACAGGTTTTCTGTTAAAACTAACTGTGGGAAAGAAAATGCTGTACTATGAGCTGCTGTGAAAATGAGAGGCTTTGTCTTTTATCTCACAGTCAGTTTTTAACTACAATAGCAGGACATTTAAACCATTGGATAAACTTTCTTTCATATATATTCTTTCTCATTATATATATATAATAGAGGGAAACATTCCACGTGGGAAAAATATATTTAAAAAGAAAGATGATGAGACTTACCAAACAAAAGCGCTGGCAGGTCGATAGACACACAAACAAACACAAACATACACACAAAAATCTAGCTTTCGCAACCAACGGTTGCCTCGTCAGGAAAGAGGGAAGGAGAAGGAAAGACAAAAGGATATGGGTTTTAAGGGAGAGGGTAAGGAGTCATTCCAATCCCGGGAGCGGAAAGACTTACCTTAGGGGGAAAAAAGGACAGGTATACACTCGCGCACACACACACATATCCATCCGCATATACACAGACACACGCAGACATTTGTAAAGGCAAAGAGTTTGGGCAGAGATGTCAGTCGGGACGGAAGTACAGAGGCAAAGATGATGTTGAAAGACAGGTGAGATATGAGCGGCGGCAGATTGAAATTAGAAATTAGCGGAGATTGAGGCCTGGCGGATAGCGAGAAGAGAGGATATGCTGAAGGGCAAGTTCCCATCTCCGGAGTTCAGACAGGTTGGTGTTAGTGGGAAGTATCCAGATAACCCGGACGGTGTAACTCTGTGCCAAGATGTGCTGGCCGTGCACCAAGGCATGTTTAGCCACAGGGTGATCCTCATTACCAACAAACACTGTCTGCCTGTGTCCATTCATGCGAATGGACAGTTTGTTGCTGGTCATTCCCACATAGAACGCTTCACAGTGTAGGCAGGTCAGTTGGTAAATCACGTGGGTGCTTTCACACGTGGCTCTGCCTTTGATCGTGTACACCTTCCGGGTTACAGGACTGGAATAGGTGGTGGTGGGAGGGTGCATGGGACAGGTTTTACACCGGGGGCGGTTACAGGGGTAGGAGCCAGAGGGTAGGGAAGGTGGTTTGGGGATTTCATGGGGATGAACTAAGAGGTTACGAAGGTTAGGTGGACGGCGGAAAGACACTCTTGGTGGAGTGGGGAGGATTTCATGAAGGATGGATCTCATTTCAGGGCAGGATTTGAGGAAGTCGTATCCCTGCTGGAGAGTCACATTCAGAATCTGATCCAGTCCCGGAAAGTATCCTGTCACAAGTGGGGCACTTTTGGGGTTCTTCTGTGGAAGGTTTTATATATATATATATATATATATATATATATATATATAAACTTGTATACTCAACACTATCATGTTTTGGTTTCTTCCTCGCAGTCTGTTTTCCCAGAGAACAGGAAAGTCGTACTTTAGAACACTACTACAGCATTTGAATTTGCAGTAACATAGTGTATACTGTTAGTTTTTGATAATTTAATTTACATATTTTTAATATATTACATTTTGTTGTTCTGAAGCCATCTACTCTGTCATGTCGTAGGTTTGAAGATCCAGATTCATTTCTGAATTTTACACGAATAGATACGGAAGTTTTCACGAAATTACTCTGTATTATAGAAAATGATGTCTGTAGGCAAGATATGAACAAGGCTCAAGGTCAGAGTAAGGGAAGAAGAGGAGATGGACAGAGAGGGGAGGGAGATAATGGATGTAGAGAGGGGAGAGGAGGAGATGGATGGGGAAGGGGGGGGGGGGAGAGGTTAGGTCATGTTTTCAATTCCCACACACATTTAGCAATTGCGAAGCATTGTCAGGTTTGCTAGTATGTTTATTACTTCCTTTGGAATTCAGTGGATTCTTTCTAACAGTACAGTTACTAAGTGGCAGTTCCTCTAGTTATTTCAAGAAGATTGGTAGAAAGTAAGAGGAACGAAAGGTGTTAGACATCCATAGAAAGTTAACTGTAACTCTCTGTATACATGGAAGAGGTTAAGTGGAAGTGGCTTCCTATTGCTTGGAGCAGTATGTAATGTATTATCATGAACTAGTCAACACAAAGATACAAAATTGTTTGATATGTACAGTGTATGATGAAAAGAGCTGTGTTAGTCAAATACTGATGAAGCTTTGTTATGCTGGTACTCACTTGCTCTTCCTTGGAGGACATTCTATGATTCTTAAGTCTGGCTGGTTTTTCAGATACCTGATTACCGCAATGCCGTGATAGTGGCTCGTAATCCTGGGTCAGCAAAGAAAGCAACATCGTATGCAGAACGTCTGCGACTAGGCATTGCAGTCATTCATGGAGAACAGAAAGAAGCAGAAAGTGACATGGTGGATGGAAGATATTCTCCTCCAACTGTTCCTCGATCTCGCACAATGGATGTTGGTGTGGGTGTACCTGCCCATCCGGCCAAGGAGAAGCCTCCTATAAATGTAGTGGGTGATGTTGGTGGACGAATCGCCATCATGGTGGTGAGTATCATTTGCATGTTCCACAGATTACTTTCACAATGTATGATAATAGCGTGGAATGTCTGAAGTTGCAGTACATTATATTAATTTATGTTTAAATATGGCATCATAATATGATATCTATATGAATTCATATAACAGAAGATAATATTGAGTTTAATTACAGAAGTAATTATATAATAATTTTGCACTAAAAGTATGATTAGGACATACTGGTTGGCGTGTGAGGTTTTATGAAATATGGGATTAAAACCAAGACGTGCTACCATGCTTTTCCTGTGTTACAGAAAGCTATCGAATTTTGATTATGTATTACATCCTGATGTTGTGATGATGTCGGTTCATTGGAGTTTACGTTAAATTGATACAAATGAAACAAAACATGAATTTTAATATATTTTATCAAACAGGGTGGAAATTATACAGGATGTGATGATTCAAAACTATTTTAAAATTTCAGGTGGTCATAGACAAGTAAGATTCATAGCAAAAATAGGCACAAAGCCATAAACTCATTAGGAAAGAAATGAGTTTGTTTGTTTTAGGCATTGTGATTCTTTTTGCTATGAATCTGACTAGTCTATGATAACTTGAAATTTTAAAATAGTTTCAAATTGTCACATCCTGTATAATTTCCTCCTTGTTTGATAAAATGTAATAAATTTAATTTTTAGTTCCATTTGTATACACGTGCGTGTGCGCGTGCGCACACACACACACACACACACACACACACACACACACACACAGGACCAAATTAAGCAACGAATTTCATGTGTTATTAGAAAATGCATTAGCATGGCGTTCAGATGCAATGTGCTGACTTGATGTCCACCATGCTGCTAAACACCTAGAAATGGTGTGGCCTGTGTATACAGTATGTGTGCCTAAACCTAGTCCTCTACCACAACAGTGTGTCCCAGTGACAATTTTCAGATACAGCCACACATGAACTACACAGTACATACGAGTTCTCATAATGGGTGAATGTAAACTAGCTGCTTTAGCTTCAATAGTGATTCCTGATAATAAGAGGAGAAAAAACGAAGAAGACTATGGACACAACAGTGGATTAAATGGTGCAGTGCTCGGACAGGAACATCGAATATGCAGTACAGTAAGCTGAGGTATGTATAAACAAAGATTGTTCATGATTAAGTTTCAGTCTTCCAGCATATTTTCAGTTTAACTAGTATGTTGAATATTCTTCAACCTTAGTGTATACTGTTAGTTTTTGATAATTTAGTTTTTTTAATATACTGAATTTTGTTGTTCAGAAGCCATCTACTCTGTGTTGTAGGTTTGAAGATCCAGATTCATTTTTGAATTTTACACGAACAGATACAGAAGTTTTCATGAAATTACTCCGTATTATAGAAAACAGTGTCTGTAGGCAAGATGTGAACATGAGGGAGTCGATGAAACAAAGAGATAGGTATGTATCTCTTAGACAAATGACCATACTAGCAAAAAGTTCCTGTGTGTAATTTCTGTTCACTTTCTTTTATATATTTCTGGCCACTGATAAAACATTCCAGGCACTGATTTATTCTACTAGAATACGTGATACACTTCAAGCAGGTTTGAATAATTTCAGAGATAAGAGTGTTAAGGTATATGTATCTAGCAGGTGTTTGTATATCCACAGATTTTGACTAGCTATGTGCTCTTATTATGCAGTTTTGACTAACAGCTGGAGAAGTTGTAAGATGTAGACCAATCTGTTGTAATTTTTTCCCTAATCAGGTGCTGCAGCTGCAATAGCAATCTAATTTGGAATCAGTTTAATGTATTGTTGTTTCAGATTGTTTACTGGCATTAAATAAGTGCTAAGGGTACTGCTAAGGTAAGGGTCATCAACTACAGTGTCATGGATGCAAGTTACACAGCGGAAGCCCCCTTCCCCCAGATTGCACTTTTCATGGTTTAAGTGCTATATATGTACATAATATATATTTGTTTGGACTGATTTTCTGAATTTACTTTGCAGTTTTAATTTTAAATACCACTCAGGCTTTTACCCCAACCAAGATTTGGGGGAGGGGCCACTCTCACAATCTTCTCTTCTCATGATTTGAGTGAAACAGCATTCATGAAAATTATGTTGAGCTGGAAACATTTCACAAACCTCCATTATTTTATATATTTCATTTGTGTAAACACTGAACTCGCATTCGGGATGACGACAGTTCAATCCCGTGTCCGGCCATCCTGATTTAGGTTTTCCGTGATTTCCCTAAATCACATAAGGCAAATGCTGGGATGGTTCCTTTGAAAGGACACGGCCTATTTCCTCCTCCATCCTTCCCTAATCAGAGCTTGTCCTCTGTCTGTAATGATTTCATTGTCGACTGGGTGTTAAACCCTAATCTTCTCCTCCACTTCCTCTTCACATTATGAATTATCTCTTTAAATGAGAGTTCCTGTGCTGTGATCCAAACTTTTGCAGTTCTGTTAAATAACATTAGTTATAGACTAAGAATAATAAGTTTACATTTCATTTCATAGAAACTGTTCAAAATCTATCTCATTGTATTCAAATATGGAACTTTACAGCTGCTCCTGTAGTGGCACTTGAGTAAAAAACATTTATATCTTGTTTCAGGTTTCAGCCTCAGTTAGTGAGTGGGTAAACATTGCCCATTCATTTAACGTGTTGTTGCAGTTCCCTCATTGCATTGGTGTTATTCATGGGAAAAAAGTGACTTTCAGGGCACCAAGGTCAGAAGGCGCCTGTTTCAGATATTATAAAGGGAACAACAGCATTACGCTGCTTGCAATTTATATATTGGCAGAGGCATAGAATTGTAACAAACTGAATTTGCCAGCACCAGAGAAGACAATGTTTTAGTGTTTCAGAACTGCCATATGAACTGTCACTGATGATGTGTTTGTATTGGAAGAGTACATGATGGAGTATCATGAAAGAGATATATTAAAAGAGAAGAGCGTTTTCAGTTACAGACTGAGCTGGGCTCTGCAAAAGGAGAGTGTGGATGTGAGGAGACTGAACTCTGGGAAACTACACCACCTTCTACAAGGCAGATGTTCAAACATGTTAACTTGTAATGAAAGCCCATTGCTGGTGGTGAAATACATGTAACAATAAATTGATTGTGCATCAAAATAATTTTGTCTTAATTGCATTGTCTAAATCCTTTTGAGAACTGAAACACCTCAATTCTGTCCCACTATTGATGTGTATTATGTTTTGTACGTAATGAATAACCTTGTAAAGAAATATCATTTGACTCCATAGCAGTTGCCATATCTAAGCTCAGAGGAAAAGTAAGGAAATTGAAAATTGTTTGTATTAAGCATCCAAACTTTGACATTCAGATAATAATAAATAATTTACATTAGTTCATAACATTTGTGTTGCATAGATCACGTTCCTGATAAACATCATGACCTAGACTGTATGAATTGAACAAACATAGGACAACCATTAAAAAAATAAAATGAGAAAAATATTTATATGGCTCTAAGCTGGTCATTTATGGGTTTTTCTCAGTGTAAATGACTTATTTTCATTCTGGATTTCTTCTAACACATAGGAGATATTCAGGAGGAACATTTTAACCTATATTTGAAAATGCTTCTATGTGGCAACATTTTATTTCCATGTGTAGATTGTCGAAGAGTTTGTAGCTGTGTATTTCACTTTTTTCTGAGCATTAGATTCAATAAAGCACAATGCAGATCATTTTTCCTTCTAATTTAGTACTTCCAAGTACCTCTATCACTCTTGAACTCAGATGGTTTGTTGATTACAAATTTTATAAGTGAATAAATGCACTGTGAGGCCGTATTTAATAATCCCAGTTATGATGTCCGCAAGGTGTATGTATGTAAACCCCGCAGATAAATCTAATTCTTTTGTACTATGAATACTTTTTGCCTATGTGACAAGTTATCCCAGAATATATACTGCAAGAGGTAAATGAATACAAATATATTAACATCTTCAACTTTTATAGTCCTGTCTTCCTCAGTTGCATGTAATATTACGGTATATTAATAATTTTTACTTATGGACCGTCTGACAGCAACTGAATAAAACACAATTTTAGTGCCATACGTGTTTCGCCTTTATTTTCTGCAAGGCATCATCAGTGGCAGGCTGCGTGGACAAATTCCTACATATTACGCTCCTGTTGCATTTTTGGTGTTGTTCTTCTTCTTATGAACACCAATTTGCATATTTCCCCCCATTCCACAACACTATGCACTGAACGCTTGTTTTAAAGCAGTGTTTTGGTTTCTGAACAGAAACAAAGCAATGTTTTGGTTTCTGAACAGAAACCAAAACATTGCTTTAAAACAAGTGTTCAGTGCATAGTGTTGTGGAATGGGGGAAAAAAAAACCGCAAATTGGCGTTCATAAGAAGAAGAACAACACCAAAAATGCAACAGGAGCGTAATATGTAGGAAATTGTCCACGCAGCCTGCCACTGATGATGCCTTGCAGAAAATAAAGGCGAAACGCGTATGGTACTAAAATTGTGTTTTATTCAGTTGCTGTCAGACGGTCCATAAGTAAAAATTATTAATATACCGTAATACAAATATATTAACTTACTGACTTTTATATTCCCAATGTTGGTAATTATTCTTATGGCAAAAGCAGCTGAACCTAGACATTTTAGCGGGTCTGTGGTATGGTTTTTCTAGCTTGTTTTCATAAATATGCACACTTAAGAAATATGTTGAAGCTATAGCTGGCATGTGGCTCATTGTAAACTTGACATTTTTGAATCTTTCTTTAAAATCATCACTTATGTTGTCTGTAATCAGCCTTACTATTTTCTTTGAGTGTTTCTGAACTTAACATGGGAATAAATTATGTAAAGTGACTGATTGTGCACAAGTTCTGACAATCTGTTTACCACAGGAGATACTGGTGTTTCTTTAACTTCCAGGTATTGTATGTATACATTATCTATTAGCAACTTGAGTAGGAAAATTTAGGACTGATACTAAATTATAAGTAATTAACGACACCTCACTATCACTTTTCTTTTGTGATTCCTTCAAGAAAAATTAAAATCACGATAAAAAAAAGATTCTCTCTCTTGTGTGTAACAGACAGCACAATAAAAATTTTTCATGAAAATTTCCCAGTTACCCTGTAGAGTCCTGTATACTGTAACCGTAACAAATGATATATTAACTCACAAGCACGTGCCTCCCAGGGGGCTCGCCACTCCATGGTGGGTTCATGCTCGGCTACCACGGGGCCCAGCCTTTGCAGCATCTTTTCCCTTCTCTGCTGCATATCTGTCCTCTTGCTATTCTTTTTCTCCTCTCTTGGGGAACGTGTCTATGACGTTTTTCGGAATGTGTTGTGCATTTTCAGTAGCCAACATCAGAACAGTCTCTCCACCATTTCTAGTTACCTTTTTTCTTTCTTTGTTCCCCGTTTTCTATATTTCCTCTGCTTTGACGTTTGAGAATCCTCTTTTTCTCTTCCTCTCTGTGCGCTCCTGAAGGCTGGCCCACATGTCTGACATGTAACAGGTGACTGGGTAACACATTATTCCCAGCCCCAGGTCGACAGGTAGGCTTCACACGTACCCCCGGTACAGGCCAGGCCCAGGGAGGAATGATTGCCTCAGCTATGCACCTTTCCAAAATTCCAATTCAGCCCTCTAGAAGGTGTTCAGGAGGTGTAACCTGAGGTGTGACAATCACCTACAGGAGGGTGCACCCCCTCTGAGGGGACCCCAGTCGGAAGGAGCGCGCCATCAGAAATGATGGCAATTGTGGGGGATTTTCTCACAACGAGCCAATCATTTTCTTCACAGTCAGTGTCTACTAAATGTAAACAGAATGAAGCTCATGATTCAAAGATCCTTCCCAGCTGCACCACGGTTCCTTGTGGTTTCACATACTGAAGACAGTCAGCCCTTTACTATGGTAAATCCTTTTATTAATCAGAAAGGTGTTGCAATTGCTGGTCTGTGAAGTCCTGCTCTCATTTACGCAATGACACTTTGGACTTCTGATTCTCAAGCACAACCACTGCTTGCAGCTTCACTCCTCCACGGCTATCCTGTTCACGGTGAGGCCAATTGAACAGTGAATTCTTCCTGTGGTGTTATTTACACTATGCTGCTCGATGGTCTGACTAAGGCAGAAATCTAAATGTACCTCTCCGATCAGGGCATTATTGCAGTCCATCGGGTGATGAACAAGGTGAATGCATCTTTAGTGCCCACATGCACTATTTTCCTCAATTTTGATAGAGTGGTGCTTCCATCAAAGATCAAAGCAAGCTATGAAGTTATCACAGTGCAGTCGTACATTCCGAACCTGATACACTGCTACCAGCGTAATCGTTACACCAATACCCAAATGTCCTGTCGCCACCTGGCCAAATGTGTAACCTGTGTTAGGGATGCTCACAAGGGTGATTGCCCGCCTCCCTCTCCACGCTGTATCAATTGCAATTACAACCATGCAGCCTTCTCCCAAGGTTGTCCCGTGTATCTCTAAGAGTCGGCCATCCAGGAGATCTGGGTGAAGGAAAAAGTGCCTCACCCCGTTGCATGCAAGTTGCTGGCTAGTTGGAAACCCTGCATTCTACCATCCAGCACTTACAGTACTATTCTTGGTACATTTCGCTCTACGAAGGACATTGCCAGGTAGACGTGCAACCTCAAATTCTGCACTGCGGTTGTAAAATCACCCAGTATCATGGTAGCATCATCATCTCCCCCAGCTGTGCATCAAGCCACCATACTTGTGCCTCATGGGGCGAAGTCACCTGCTACGCAACTGGCATGCCTGAAAGGATAGGAGGAATACTCATGAAGAGACTTTTTATGTCCTTCCAGTCAACAAACATCTGAATATTCCTCTGCCAACCGGAAAGGCTCCAAGAAATCAAACAAAGGCTAACAGTCTTGTTCTTCGCTGACTCGGGTAACCTCTTCAATGGTGTCGCCATATGCTACCCTCACCCGGCTGACCTCCATGTCACTGGTGCGCACTGCCAACCATTTTTCTGCCCTGGACTCCGCAGACAGACAGAGGGAAAATGCAGACACCTCTGTAAATCTCATGGAGCAGGATCCTACAGCCTGTGTGCCGTGTAACAGTGGGTCTTGAAAGGCTGGCACTCGGCATCCCTTCATTTTTTTCCCTCCTCCCCTTTCCTCGTCATGTCTCTACTCCAATGGAATTTTTGCACCCTTAGATCCAAGAAAGAGGAATTGTACCTGCTCTTGGGATCGCAGCATCCACTTGTTCTCTGCCTCTAGGAAACAAAATTGTGTCCTCACGACCATTTTGAGCTATCGCATTTCTTCTCGGTCCGCTCTTTACCTTCTCCCAGAGTACGGCATTCTGTACCTCATGGGGGAGTCTTGCTGCTCAGTTGGGATGGCAGTCATAGTTGCACCATCTCCATGATTACCCGGCTTCAAGCTGTTGCAGTCCACATTTTCCCTTTCCTCACTTCACCTTTTCCCTTTGTACCATTTACATCCCTCCGTTGATTGATGTCAGCAGGGCAGACTTCCTCCAGCTTATTGGGCAATTCCCTCACCCTGTTCTCTGCTCGGCGACTTTGATGTGTACCATCCCCTTTGGGGTTCTCCCAGAACCTGTCCGAAAGGTGCCATCTTGGCTGACCTCAGTCAACTACACCTCATTTTTCTTAACACAGGAGCACCAGTGTTCCTTTCAGACTCCACGCACACCTACTCCCATTTGGACCTCTCCTGCTCTGCCCAGCTTGCCCATCGTCTTGAGCGGTCTGTTCTCTGTGACACATTCTTGAGTGACCATTTTCCATATGCTATCCATTTGCTGACTCCTAACCCACCGATGTTTGCACCCAAATGACAGCTTTCTAAGGCCATCTGGAGGCTTTACTCCTCCCTGGCAACCTTCGTTGAACAACATTTCACCAGTTGTGATGACCAGGTAGAATGTATTACATATGTTATCCTTACTGCCACAGACTGTTTCACTCCTCACACTTCCTCTTCATTGCTCTGTGTCCCAGTCCCTTTGTGGACTGAGGCATGCCGAACACAATTCATGTGGAGATGTTCTCTCCGCATTTTTAACAGCCATCCTACGATGGCAAACTGCATTCGTTATAAACAGTTGTGTGCATAGTAACGTTACGTTCTTAGGGATAGCGAAAAAGCTAGCTGGATTTCATTCACTAGTTCTTTAGCAGTTCCACTCCCTCTTCCATCAGTTGGGCCAACCTCTGACAGCTCTCTGGGATCAAGATCCATTCCACAATTTCCAGCCTGACCATAGCAGCTGATGTCATTGTGGACCCTGCCACCATCTCCAACACCTTAGGCTGCTATTTTGCTGAGATTTAGACCTCCACCCACTATCGGCCTGCCTTCCTCCATCGGAAACGAGTAGAGGAGACTTGGATGGTACCCTTCTCTTCTCATAATCATGAGTGCTACAGTGCTGCCTTTGCTATGAGGGAGCTAGAGTCTGCTCTCACTTCATCCCGATCCTCCACCTCAGGGCCGGACGATGTTCATATTAAAATGTTGCAGAAACTTTCTCTTGCGGCCAAGCACTTTCTTCTTCATACATACAATCGCATTTGGGCAGAGGGCATGTTTCCCTTCGCCACCTTGGCTTTGTGCAGTGGCCCCTGTTCACCTTGGACTTCATTCGTTCCTAAAGATGCTACTTCAGCCTCACTCTATTGCCGTAAATTTCTTGACCTTCACATGGAACTTTGTGGTCATACCTTTGTGTATACTGATGGCTCTTGGACTGACCGTGCTGACGTCTTGGACTGACCATGCTGACAGGTGTGCCTTCATCACTGATGTTTCACTATTGGCTTCCAAACATTGTTCAATGTTTACACCAGAGCTCTTCACCTTGTATCAGGCCAAGCAGTACATCTGGCAACTCAAGCTTTTAAATTGTGCCATCTGCCCTGACTCTTTCAGTGCCCTTCGGAGCCTCTGCATGCTGTACACCATCCATCCCTCAGTGCAACAGGTCCAGGAAAGCTTTCACTTGCTCACTCTTGACGGAGCCAATGTGATGTTAATATGCACCCCTGGTCACATCAGACTGACAGGAAACGAGGCCACTGATGCTGCTGCCAAGGCTGCAGTCCTCATATCTCGGTCCGCTAGTTCTTCCATTCCCTCCAATGATCTCTGTGTTGCCGTCTGTCAGCCGGTGCTATCACTTTGGCATCACAACTGGTCTTCCCTTCATGGGAAGAAGCTCCAGGGAACTAAAAACCTCTCCCAGCAGCTTGGACGACCTCCTCTCTGCCCTCTCGCTGCACGGAGATCATTTTAGCTAGATTACAAAATGGGCACTGTCATTTAAGCTATCACCATTTGTCAAGTGGTGATGCCCTACCACTTTGTGCTCTTGCCCTCAATCTTTGACAACATTCTCATTTATGTTTATCATCTGAGTTATCAGCCTTTTTAATGAATGACGTGCTTGCTGTCGACCGTGTTTGTTTTTATCCATCATAGCAGTAGAGCGAAGGACATTTAATCTTTAGTTCAGGACCTCCGTTGTCTCTGTGGTGTATTTTATGGACCTTTCTCAAAGTCCCTGTTTTTAGTTGTCTTTCCTTCCAACAATTCGGCTCAATGTGTAGTCGTTTTTAACTCCTTTTTCGTCTTCATGCTGTATGGTTCTGACATGGGCGCATATGTCCTTAATTGTTTTTGCACCCTAAAACAAAACAAACAAACAAGTACATGTTTATACAGCCTGTTCTAAACAGAATCTTCTTATTCTTACCTTTTAGTATTTACGTTCTTCTTTTATGAATGTGTCAACTCCTCCTCTGTCCACCTACACAGCTAATTTATAACACGCTACATCCCCCCAGGGGCTCACCACTCTTTGGTTAGCTCATGCTTGGCTACCATGGCTCCCCAGCCTTTGCAGCACCTCTTCCCTTGCCATGAAGCATGTATATCCTCCTGCTATTCTTTTTCTCCTGCCTTGGGGAACATGTCTTGAATATTTTCGGGGAAACATTCTGAAGTTTAGGTAGCCCAGCATTTGAGCAACCCCTCTTCTGTTTTTTCCTTCTTTCTTTGTTCTCTGTCTCCTCCCCTTCTTCCACTTGGACGTTTGAGGCCTCTCTTTGTTTCTTCTTCCTTCCTGTGTTCTCCTGAAGGCTGGACCATGTGTCTGACTCTTACCAGGTGACTGGGTAACTCTGAATTCCCAGCCCTGGGTCGGCATGTAGGATTCGCACGTAACCCCTGGCTCAGGCCAAGCCCAGGGAGGGGTGATTGCATGAGCCGTTATTTTCTTGATTGACATTTGGATCCTCTTGTGTGGAGTTCGGGAGGTGTGACCTGAGGTGTGAACAATCACTTGAGGCATGTGAGGCCCCCCCGTCTGAGAGTCCTCTCAGTTGGAAGGAGCGCGCCATCAGTGGTGGTGGCAATCGGGGTTTTTTCATGCCCAGTGAGCCTGTCATTTCATCTCAGTCTACATCTACTAAACATAAGTGGAATGAGGCTAAAGATTCCACAACTCTCCCAGCTGCACCTTGGTTCCTTGTGATGTCCCATACCAAAGATGGTCAGTCTTTTGCTACAGTTAATCTGTTTATTATTCAGAAAGATGTTGATGCAATTGCAGGCCCTCTGAAATTGTGCTCTTGTTTACATAATGGGGTTTTGCTTCTGGAGACCAAGTGCAATTTTTAAGCCCAACAACTGCTTAAGCTTTGCTCCTCCATGAGTAGCCTGTTTGTGTTGAAGCCCATTGTATGCTGAATTCTTCACGTGGTGGTATTTACACTCATTTGCTTGATGGTCTCTCTGGTCAGGACATCACTGCAGGCAAACGGGTGATGAAAAAGGTTGATGCAAACTTAGTGCATAAATGTGTTTGGTCACGTAGTTCTTGCATCGAAGATTAAGGCCGACTAATAAGTCATAACAGTCTGACCATAAATTCCAAACCAGATGCATTACTACCAGTGTCAGTGTCTCAACCACATTCCCATGTCCTTCCAAAACATAGCCAAATGTGTTACTTATCGCAGAAATTCTCAAGAGGGCAATTGCCCGCCTTCTTCTCCCACAGTATCAATTGTAATGGCAACCATGCCACCTCATCCCATGTACCTCAATAAGCAGGTTGTCCACGAGATCCAAGTGAAGGAAAAAGTACCCTACCCTGACACTTGCAGGTTGTTGGCTAGTCAAAACCCCTGCATTTTACCATCTGGCACTTGACAGTACTGTTCTTGCTCCATGAAGGAAATAGCCATACAGTTCAGTACTGTGGTTGTGAAATCATCCAATATCACCTTAGCATCCTCGTCTTCTCCTCCTACAGATGTGCAAAAAGCCACCAAATCTTCACCCCCAGTGGCGAAATCACCTGCTACACAACTGGCAACCTGAAAGGGACAAAAGGAACATTCCTGCAAAGACTTTTTACATCCTCCAGCCAAGAAATGTCTGAGTATTCATCTCATTGATCTACCAACCATAAAGGCTCTAAGAAATCAAACAAAAGCAAACAGTCTTCTCCTTCCCTGGCTTGAAGAGCCTCTTCAATGGTGTTGCTGCATGATATGCTCATCCGGCTGACCTCCATTTCCCTGGTATGCATCTACTACCATTTTTCTGCTCTGGAACTCGCAGACCAATCCAGGGAGAATGCCAACGCCTCAGTAGATTTCATGGAACAGAATCTTCCAGCCTCTGCTACCTGTAGGAATAAGTCTTTGAAGGCTGGCACTTGGCAGCTGCCAAGGTACCTGCTCTTCATTTGTTCTCTCCCACCCATTGTGCTTTATGACTCTCTTCCAATGAAGCACTCATGGCATTAGATCCAACAAGGAGAAATTATAGCTACTCTTGGAATTGCAGCATCTGGTTGTTTTCTGCCTACAAGAAAAGAAATTGCATCCTCTTGACCGCTTTGACCTCTTACGACCTATCCGGTGTGCTCTAATTTCCTCCCCGAGGATGTCATTCCATCTCGTAGGTGAAGCCAAACCATCTCATTGAACACCCGGCTGCAAGCTGTTGCAGCCCTCAGTTTCCTTTCTTGTTTCACCTTTTCTCTTTGCAACACCTACATTCCTTCATCATTTGCTGTCGCTGGGGCAGACTTACTGTATCTTATTGGTCAGCTCCCTCAATCCTCTCTGGTGTTCTGAAACTTTAACATCCACCATAAACTGGAGCTCTTCGATAACCTGTCAGAGAGATCACCTCTTGGCTGACCCCAATCAACTCAACCTCATCTTTATTAACACTGAAGCACCCATGTTTCTTTTTGACTCCACACACTCCTATTCCCATCTGGACCTCTCATTCTGCACTGCATAGCTTGACCATCTCTAGTGGTCCGTTCTCTTTGGCATGTACTCGACCAACCAATTCCCAGGTGCTGTCAGTTTGCTGACTCTTATCCCATCAGCTTGTAAACCCAATTATCAGCTTTCTAAGGACAATTGGAGGCTGTACTCGCCCTTGGTGACTGACGAGCAAAATTTCCCCAATTTTGGTGATGAGTTAGCGTACCTTACAAATGTTATCCTTACCATTCTAGAATGTTCTGTACCTCGTACCTATTCTTTACCGTATCTTCTCTTGGTTCCGTGATTGACTGAGGCGTGCTGTGATGCAGCTTGTACACATAGACATGCTCTCGATATTTTTAACCATAATCTTAAGATGATGAATTCATTATAAACAGTTCCACGTGCAGTGTCGTCATGTTCTCTGGGATAACAAAAAAGCTAATTGAATTTCCTTTACTAATTCTTTTAACAATTTCACTCTCTCTTCCATTATGTGGGGTGATCTCAGTCAGTTCTCTGGGACCAAGGTGCATTTTCCAATTTCTGGCACGACTATATAGATGATATCAATGTGGATCCTATTGCTATCTCCAACACCTTGGGCTGCTATTTTGCGGGGATTTCGAACTCCACCCTCTATCACCTCAGAAACGAATGGAGGCGGCTTGGGTGATTTCCTTATCCGCTGAGAATTGTGAATGCTACAGTGTTGCACTTACCCCGAGGGAGCTTGATATGCTATCTTCTCAGCCTGATCTTCTGCTCCAGAGCCAGACGATGTTCACATTCAGATGTTGCCACACCCCTCTCTTGTGGGCAAGCACTTTCTCCTTCGTATGTACAATCCCATTTGGGCGATTGGCATGTTTCCCAGACGCTGGCATGAAGTCACTGTCATACCTGTACCCAAGCCTGATAAGGACAAACACCTTCCTCCAAATTACTGCCCCATTTCTTCACCAGCTGTGTTTGCAAGTTGAAGGAATGTGTCTCATGGCTGGATGGTATGATGGCTAGAGTCTCACAATCTACTAACCACTGCACAATGTGGATTTCATGCATGCCATCTGCAGTTGACCATCTTGTCGCTTTGTTGTGATTGTGGTCATGATTTTTTTATTTGGTGAAAGCCTATGACACATCCTGGTGGACTAGTATCCCCCACACTCTACACATATGGGGCTTCCGAGACCGCCTGCCCAATTTCCTTCAGGAATTTTTTAAGACCGAGATTTCAAGGTATGTGTGAGTTCGACGTTGTCAGACACCTTTATCCAGGAGAATGGGGTGCTTCAAGGCTCTGTCCTGAGCATCGTCGTCTCTGCTGTAGCCATTACCACTATTATGGACTGTCTCCTGCCAGGCATCTCTGGCTACCGTTTTGTCAATGACTTTGCAATCGTGGCAGTTCTCCAAGGACTTGTCTCTTTGAGCGGTGTCTTCAGCGATGTGTTGATTATCCTTACGTGTGGATTATTGACAGTGGCTTTTGCTTTTCCACTGAAAAAACCATTTTTATGAATTTCTGGCAGGGCAATGGATTTATTCTACCATCTTTACATCTTAGGCCTATTGCTCTTCCATTCGCTGTAAGTATGAAATTCCTTGAGCTCATGCTTGATAGGAAACTTTCTTTGTCCTTGCACGTGTCTTATTACCTGGCTGCACACTGTACTCGGTTGCTCAGTGTCCTATGTGGTACTTCCTGGGGAGTGGATCAGACCACCCTTCTCAGTTTGTTCTGATCCCTTGTCCATTCAAAACTAGATTATGGGTGTTTCATTTGATCCTCTGCACATCCATCCATCTTGTGCTGTCTTAACACATTCCACCATTGTGGAATACATTTTATCTCCTCCTCAGGGGATACACATGCCATATATCTGCCACGCCTGGCCACCCATCCTATGCCTCCTTTTTCGATGACTCCCTTGACCACCAGTTTGGGGCACACCCTTCTTCTCTGTTACCTCCTAGTGTTCGCTTTCGGTTACTGCTCCGGCAGCTTAACTTCAGGCTACCTGCTAAGTTTCTTACATGTGTGAACCCTTCACCACCTTGGCTTCATTTGGTGGTCTGTGTTCATCTTTGACTTCATTTGCTTCCCAGGGAGACTACTCTAGAATCAATCTATCGCTGTAAGTTTCTCAACCTTCGCACACAACTTAGCAATAGCATCTTTGTGTACCCTGATGGCTCTAAGACTGACCGTGGTGTTGGCTGTGCCTTTATCATTGGCACTGACCATTTTCGGTATCTGTTTCCAGAACACTGCTTCAGTTTTTACAGCAGAACTCTTTGCTGTGTATCAGGCCACCCAGGAGATCCAGAAACACAGGCTTTTTAATTGTGTCATACACTCTGAATCTCTCAGTGCCCTTGAGAGCCTCTGTGTGCTTTATACAGTCCATCCCTTAGTGCAGTGGGTCCAAGAAAGCTCCCACTTGCTCACTGCTGTGGGAGCCACCGTGATACTCGTTTGAGGTCCCGGTCACATCAGTCTGACGGGGAATGAGGGTGCTGATGCTGCTGCCAAGGCTTCAGTCCTCCTACTTCAGCCTGTTAGCTCTTCCATTCCTTCGTATGATCTCTGTGTTGCTGTTTGTCAGCGAATGGTGTCGCTTGGGTATCATCAGTGGTCGTCTTTTCACAGGAACAAGCTCCAGAGAATGAAACCTCTCCTAACAGCTTGGTTGGTCTCCACTCTGCACTCTTGTCACGAGGAGAACATTTAAGCTAGGTTGTGTATTGGGCACTGTCATTTTAGCCCTCACCAATTGTTAAGTGGCGATCCCCCGCCACTTTGTGCTCATTGTCATCATCCTTTGACAGTTCACCATTTCCTGACCTAATGCCTTCTTTTTAACTGCTTACATTCCAGTGAATATTTGCCATCTGAATTATTGGCTCTTTTAGCAAATGGCAATTGAGCTGTTGATGTGTTTTACTTTTTATCCATTGTAGCAATATGGCAAAGGACATTTAATCTTTGTTTTGGGACCTCCAATGGCTGGTCAGCTGGCAAATAAATGCACCCCATTCCTGACCCCTACCAGCAAGACCTCTATGTCTGCACCAGGAATCAAAGCCATGTCCTCCATACAGCAGTCAGACACTTTGACAGTTCCACAATGGAAATTGACTCATAGTAAATGAGAAAAATAGTGATATTCTGGAAATAATGCCAGATGAAATTTGCAAAGTCATTTAAAGTGTACAAATAAAAATTACCAAAGTGCATGAACAGTAACCTAGAAAGACAATACCTGAAAAAATGCAACAATGCTATAATTGTCATAATTTACAGACAATACATAACAAAACTTTTAGATCAATTCTCCTATCTTCACAGTGTTCAGTATATTCATGAAAATTATCACCAACCACACTGGAAAACATTGTATTGTAATCCATCTAAGGAACAGTCGGACTTTAGAAGTGGATCATTTGTGAGTCATGAATGACATGATGGAACAGAGGAATGAGTATGAAGTACTACTTGGCCTTCGTTTTTGTTATGGTTTTGGTTCAGTTTTTACAAAGTGTACACTAATAGCCCTTGAGAAATGTGGCATTGATTCGATGCATGTTCATATGATGATGAATATTACAAATCTTATTCAAAAATTAAGGGCCATTTACTTATATGTAAATGCTGAAAGCTCAGAACAAAGCTACATGAATGCAGCTGTATCAGTTGATTGAATTCACTGATTTTGTTTGGTAGACATTTAACTTTGGTTGTAAGCAAACAAAATTGGCTTTGAGTTTTGACGGTTCCAGAAGTTGCGAAGGGCATGATTTAATTAGTTTGTTTGCAAAAGTATAGACAGCTACTCATATTCATAAGGACTTGTGCCTAGTTTATGGTCCTAGAGTAATAAGTAAAGGATAGGTTAGACAATGGTGTTTTAAGACTTTACAAATGGTCATACAAATGTGAATAACAGAGTGACATGCCCAGTACCCAGACAGGTAACTGTGGAAGTGCACTTTTCATCAATGTCTAGTGTATCTCATGTCTCATTGTAGTGGAGCCCCTAGCTTGGAGCAGCATATTAGCCCGGGCCCATAGTCACCATGGCAGTCATTTATATTTACTGCGAGACTGGTGCTGTCTGCTGTGTATTTGCCAGATCATATTTACAATGTGTTGCACACTGTAGTCTCGAGCTAAGCCACAGATGTTATTTTTCTTGCCAAAATAGTCAAACTTCATATGCAGACTCGTGTCACTAATCTATGACATTTTTGTCCCATATTTTATTTTACTTTTATTTATGTGTCTCTTTGCAAACCAGAGCTACTTTGTCATGGAACAAGTCAGTACATCATCAACAGAATGCTAATAAGGAAATACACAAAGTAATTAAATAATTAATAAAACACACAAAATAATTTCTAAGAGAGTGTACAAATATATAACACAGTGCAGAGAAAAGCTCTTGCCCATTACGAGGAACTCCCATACAGGATAGGGGTGTGCCATAAGGAAGCCTGTCAACATAGATCTGAGTATGTGGAATTTATGACTCAATTTTTTTAGTTCTGCTGGAAGTCTATTAAAATGAAACAGGCTGAATACTGCACACCATCTGTGTGATACTTGCGGATTTGTTATTGTAGTGCATATCGTTTTTCCACCTAGTGTTCACTGAGTTGGTGTTGTAATTTCTTGTGAGAATATTATGAAAAGGATAGACTGCTAGCCACCTTATAGTGGGGATATTGAGTCACAGACAGGCACAAAAAAGACTGCTAAGTAAGTAAGTTAGTTTTCAGCCAAAATACCTTCTTCTGAGTTAGACACACACACACACACACACACACACACACACACACACACACACACACACACACCTCACATACATGACCAGTGTCTCTGGCTGCTGAGGCCAGACTGCGAGCAACAGAGCATAATGGGAGAAGCAGTCTGGGTTACGGGTTAAGGGGAAGGCTGGGTGGAAAGAGGGAGGGATGGCAGGGTAGGGGTGGGGAATTGTAAAGTGCTGCTTGTGTGAGCATACAGGGATTAGGTGGGGAGAGGATTGTGCAGCCAGGAGGTTAGGCAGAGGGAGCAGAGACTGGTGGTGGTGGGGGGAGGGGGAGGAGTAGAGAAGTAAAAAGATTGTGTCTGCATTGGTGGAACAGAAGCCTGTGTAGTGCTGGAATGGGAACGGGGAAGGGGATAGGTAGGCGAAGGACAGTGACTAATGAAGGTGGAGGCCAGGAAAGTTACGGGAACACAGTGTATATTGCAGGGAGGATTGCCACTTGCACAATACAAGAAAGCTGGTGTTGGTAGGAAGTAGTCAGATGGCATAGGCTGTGAACCAGTCATTGAAATGAAGAACATTGTGTTGGGCAGTATCATTGTCATTATTCTATTCTGGATTTTCCATTACTTGTAGTTTCTTGTGAATGAGACAGCATTGTCATCACCAAATCTTGTGGTGGAATATATCTACAGGGATGGTAGAGTTAGAATTTGGAGACATCCACAATGGCCAACATGAAGTTCATGAATTGAATTGCCCCCACAGATCAGTTTGACCACCCTTGCCTGAGCTAAAAATATTCTTGATGATTGCAATACGTTAACACTGAGTGAGATAATTGAGTGGAAGTAAGCAAAGTAAACAATCTTTCATGTTCAAGTGTCAGACACAGTGGAGGTTATTCTTATAGTAAAGACAGCAGCATTAAGTTTCTGCACAAGACCTTGAATGTGATACTGCCAAGAAATATTTCCAACTACCCACTGTCCTAAGAGTTTAAAATTGTTGGACCAGCTTAAGACAACAAAAATACACTTTTGCAAGATTTCCATGTCAGAAACCATATGAATTGCATTTTGTTGCTGTTAAGTGTCAGTCTTTTCTCTGAAAGCCATGTGCTGGTGTTATTGACCACCCCATTAGCTACATCATTTGTGTTGCATTCCATGTGCTTAACAGTAACTCTCGTTGTCCCACAGACAAGGAAATTTGTCTTGACACATTAAAGTTGGCAGTTCAGTAGTTTTGCAAATTTGCTTAAAATACACTCCTGGAAATGGAAAAAAGAACACATTGACACCGGTGTGTCAGACCCACCATACTTGCTCCGGACACTGCGAGAGGGCTGTACAAGCAATGATCACACGCACGGCACAGCGGACACACCAGGAACCGCGGTGTTGGCCGTCGAATGGCGCTAGCTGCGCAGCATTTGTGCACCGCCACCGTCAGTGTCAGCCAGTTTGCCGTGGCATACGGAGCTCCATCGCAGTCTTTAACACTGGTAGCATGCCGCGACAGCGTGGACGTGAACCGTATGTGCAGTTGACGGACATTGAGCGAGGGCGTATAGTGGGCATGCGGGAGGCCGGGTGGACGTACCGCTGAATTGCTCAACACGTGGGGCGTGAGGTCTCCACAGTACATCGATGTTGTCGCCAGTGGTCGGCGGAAGGTGCACGTGCCCGTCGACCTGGGACCGGACCGCAGCGACGCACGGATGCACGCCAAGACCGTAGGATCCTACGCAGTGCCGTAGGGGACCGCACCGCCACTTCCCAGCAAATTAGGGACACTGTTGCTCCTGGGGTATCGGTGAGGACCATTCGCAACCGTCTCCATGAAGCTGGGCTAAGGTCCCGCACACCGTTAGGCCGTCTTCCGCTCACGCCCCAACGTCGTGCAGCCCGCCTCCAGTGGTGTCGCGACAGGCGTGAATGGAGGGACGAATGGAGACGTGTCGTCTTCAGCGATGAGAGTCGCTTCTGCCTTGGTGCCAATGATGGTCGTATGTGTGTTTGGCGCCGTGCAGGTGAGCGCCACAATCAGGACTGCATACGACCGAGGCACACAGGGCCAACACCCGGCATCATGGTGTGGGGAGCGATCTCCTACACTGGCTGTACACCACTGGTGATTGTCGAGGGGCACTGAATAGTGCACGGTACATCCAAACCGTCATCGAACCCATCGTTCTACCATTCCTAGACCGGCAAGGGAACTTGTTGTTCCAACAGGACAATGCACGTCCGCATGTATCCCGTGCCACCCAACGTGCTCTAGAAGGTGTAAGTCAACTACCCTGGCCAGCAAGATCTCCGGATCTGTCCCCCATTGAGCATGTTTGGGACTGGATGAAGCATCGTCTCACGCGGTCTGCACGTCCAGCACGAACGCTGGTCCAACTGAGGCGCCAGGTGGAAATGGCATGGCAAGCCATTCCACAGGACTACATCCAGCATCTCTACGATCGTCTCCATGGGAGAATAGCAGCCTGCATTGCTGCGAAAGGTGGATATACACTGTACTAGTGCCGACATTGTGCATGCTCTGTTGCCTGTGTCTATGTGCCTGTGGTTCTGTCAGTGTGATCATGTGATGTATCTGACCCCAGGAATGTGTCAATAAAGTTTCCCCTTCCTGGAACAATAAATTCACGGTGTTCTTATTTCAATTTCCAGGAGTGTATTTCCTTCCATAGTCAACATTGTGTGGAACAATCTCTGGGTTACATCTACAGTTGTTACCTGTAGAGGTTGTTGCTGCTGTTGTTGTTGTTGTTGTTGTTGTTGTTGTCGTTGTTGTCTTCAGTCAGCCTAGAGATGACAGTAAGCGTTTGTGTATGAGTTAGGCGCGCACGTGCTTGTGTGTGTGTAATACTATTACATATAGGTTTCTTCTATCACACATATTACGACTGAGTACATGAACATATTATAAGAGAGTTCCTGAGGATCTAAACAGCAGGTATGCACTTAAGGGACAAACACGTTATAACAAGTGTTCCACATGGCCACTGATCATGTGAAGGCAAGCTTCAGCACCTCCTCAGTGATGCCCATACTCGTTTGAAACTCCCAGACATATCTGGAATGCCTTGACGACTTCCCACAATATGTTCCCAGAGGTAATTGACTACCAAGTCCAATGGCTTCAAGTCAGGTGACCTGGGAGGCCACGATATTGGTGAGCAATGACTTTCTTGATCTCTTCCCATGTGATTTCTATATTTGTGGAGTCCTGAAGAAAGACATTTGTGGCAGTGAATTTTCTTTGGATGAAGAGGTGCATGCGTGGATACAATCTTGGTCAAACATTTTTTTTGCGAAGGCATTGATCATCTTGTCTCACATTGGTATAAGTGTATTTACAGTCATGGTAATTACTTTTGCAATAATATACAGTTTGCGTACATACATACTTTTTTTTAATCTGTCTAGTTTTCTGTTGACTGCTCCTTACACAAACATGTCTCTGTCTCAAAATCAGCATGTCGCTGATTATGCAGCTGTCAGTTTAAATATGTTTGACTACATTTGGTTTGATTATTCAAATTATTTTAATTGCTCGAAACAATCCATTCCACTCCTTTTTTGTTGTGCATCTAGAATTTTTCACACCTTTCGCAAACGATCTTCAGCCACAAATATCTTTAAAACAGAAATCACTCATAAAATTCTGCATTTGAGTTTATGGGCTGGTCTGCACCAATCATAGTAAAATAACCTGCAAAAGAAGAACTGATTTGCCTCCAAACCTTGGATATAATTGAGCCTTTAACTACACATAACAAGGCTCTGCTCAAATTAATCATCAGGCTATTTAAATTTATGTGGGAATTTCAAATCTACAATAAACACCCAGTAAGGAAAGGATTTTTGTCACCTATCCTAGCCAGAAGAACTATTACCTAAATTAACAGATGGTAAATATATTTCCAAATTCTTTGTAATGAAAGTGTGTTTGTAATTACCAATAGATGCAAAATATTAGTATGGCATGGTGGTTGTATTGCCCAGTGCATTACCGTACTTTTTTGGTCAAATGTTTGAGTGTAATGAAAATCTGACTCCCTAAAAATTACACAGTGGGTTTTTGTCCAAATTTTCATACCCAAACTAAGAGTGGGAATGAACAAATGTGGCATGTAAATGACTAGCGTGAGGTCTAGTTTTGCAGTAGCTGTGCAGTAATAAAGGCAAGTAAGAAAAGTATAATTACTGATATGAGGGAATTTTTTTTATCTAATTTTCATAGCCAAAAGGTAAAAAGTTTCATTGGTGTGCCTGTCAAGAAGGTTTCCTATGAATCAAGTACAAAATTTAGGGTATTCTGAGAACAATAGATGCTAGGAAGGCAAATGATGCGTCAGAAAGCTAATCTCTTCCAAGTGTAGCTGTTTTGCATTCAGAAAGTTTAATTGTATGATATACAATTTTTAAAATGGGTTCCTTTGAATAAAGTACTAAATGTAGGACACTTTCAACAAAAATTGGAAAAAAGGATAGTTAAAGTATTTTGTAAAATGGTTTGTCTAAAAGTAAGAAGCAAAACAATTAGAGAAACATTTTATGTTGAAAATCATCTACAGTAAATGGTGCCATTTGAAGGATTTTGTACCAAAAAATTTTTAAGATAAAAAAATTGTTAGATCTGTTTTACACCTTCGGTCATAGATGATATAAATATATCAAGGCCACAAAGCAGCAGGCAGGCTATAAGGTCTATATAATCCACCAGACAAATATCGTATAGTACCCTTTCAGAATTCCTGTTCTCAGTTGGCATCTCATTTGTACATGATTTCAAGCATTATTCAGAAGCATGTCAAATGTTTCTCTAGTTTGTATTATCTCTTACTTTTAAACAAATCATTTCACAAAATATTTGAAGGTTTATTATTATTATTATTATTATTATTATTATTATTACAAGTGCCAAGTGTGCCAGCTATTTTTCAACTCTGTGTAGACCAGGTTCTGCATAGATTACCTCAGTGCTATAATATAGTAGGCATTTGTGAGAGCAAAGAACAGTAACTTAAAAATATCAGTTCCACTCTTTTCTTGGTGCCAGGTGTAGAATGTTGCATCTCTGATTGTACACTGATTTGCCAATCAATGGGAATGTGGGATACTGTTATGTATTGATCTTTCCACACTGCTCTGTAGATCTTGACATGCTGACAAACGAAGGCATGTACTGGTAATTCAATTTTTGTGTGATGTTGCTTGATAATGCCCAAGAGACAAAATCGTGTAATCACCAATGAAATGAAGCATTTAGTTCAAAATTTAAAACAGTGTTCTGAGAACAGCAGACTAGTTTTAATAATCGTAGAAACTCTGTGTTGATCTTCCACATAATCAGGCAATTACCCTTTTTCCCCTTCCTTGTAACAACCTTTTTCCAACAGATGATTAGCTTATATGTGGTGACACCATTGTCTTTCCCCTAAATTATATCACATATTAAATAAAGGTGAACCCCACCCCAGATACTGTTTATTTTACATCTGAGAAATTTTTTTGTCTGAGGGAAATGTATTACAACATTTGCTTTTTGCAGGATGACATGGTTGATGACGTGCAATCATTTGTAGCTGCTGCTGAAGTTCTGAAGGAGCGTGGGGCATACAAAATTTATGTCCTTGCCACCCATGGACTGCTTTCTTCAGATGCACCACGACTCATTGAAGATTCACCAATAGATGAGGTAAAGGTTATTTAATCTGTGTTTTGGTTTCTTAAAATTGAATATCATTTTTTGTTAAATATTGCAGTAGTTAAAACATTATATTGTAATTACTTTAAATTATGCATTCATAGACCAATGTTACACTAGGCTGATAACCTTAGGCATTGTCGTTCTTAACACACTATGATGACCAAATGAGTGCTAACCCCTGAGTGCCTCACATTGAGTGTGAAGTGCTGAAACAAAAAATTATCTGATTTAGTGTGTTTCGTATTTGCTATCATTCTTAACCTTATTTACTTTTGTCTTGTGGAAACTTTTCAGAATTCGATCTCTCATAAATGAATCGCACTAGAATCCTACAACAAATACCACTGACATTCTAATTTACCTTACTTTTAGTTTGTTAATGTCAACAGGCATTGTTCCATTTAAAAAGTGTATGTCTGCTCAGAAAATACACTTTCTAAGTATTATTACAATCTGTTGGTTGGCTGAAAATACGAGCCCCTGACTACCGATCCATTCTGTGAAAACAGCGCATTAGTAGCACTTTCCATTTCTGCATTTGTGGTGCAAGTTTTAGGTGATTCACCCTGTATAAAACTTTCAAGAAAAGAGGAGTATTAGCATCAAGAGCTCAGATGGCATGCCAGTACTTTTCAAAGAAGGCAAAGGTGGAAGGACTACGTGGAAGGGCTATATAAAGGGAGGAAACTTTAAAATGGAAAAGAAAGATGATGTGAATGAAGATGAAATAGATAATTTTATACTGTAAGAAGAATTTAACAGAGGGCTGAAAGATCTAAAGTAAAACAAGGCACTAGATGATTGATTATTGTATTCTCTGAATAGTGGCAGAATGTGGGCAGGCAAATAATGGAAATTGATCAATAATTGCTGCTTGGCTAATTGAAAGAAAAAAAAATTGAGTGGAAAGAATAGTTGAAAGGAACTGGAAGGTAATTTATAAATCTGAACATATTCTGGGTGAACTTCAACTGTACTAATATCAACAGACCTTCAATGTCACTACATTTAATTTCAATATTCATACTTTGAGTTATGTATTGCTTTACATTAATTCCATTGTGCATAGTCCTGATTATAAAAATGCCAATGCAGGATTGCTCCTCCACTGCTCTCGTAAATTCCTCTTGTCTGCTCCGAACCTCCTGATGCTGTATTCTTGGCGCAGGCGAAATGATGAACAGACAGGTGTGGTTGATGTGAATATATGATTAAAAATTTCCTTTCCTAATAACTTTTTTGAATACTTTTAATGTACGCTTGAAATACACATTTTTGAACAATGACAGATCTAGTCAGACGTCCGCCTGCTACCATTTCCAGAACCAAACTGGTAAAGACACAGGATGTGATCAATTGAAGAGCGCATCTCTTCTCTTTTTTGTATCGAAACATGATCTCTGCATAAAACAACTCATTGCTTTACCTTTGGCTTTGTGTATATATAGCTTACATGTGTATAAAGAAAAGAACGAAGAAAGAAAAAATATATGATTCATCATATCTCTCAGAATTATTAAGATCTGTGGGAAGACCAACCATGACAGTAGTGTTCCACTTCATATGTAGAATGTATTAGAGGGGCAAAATATTCTCAAACTTCAAAAAGATTCTAATAATCCCAATGCCAAAGTAAGAAAATAGTGAGAAATTGTGCGTATTGTTAAATAAATTTAATAAGTCATCGTTGCAAAACTGCAGAAGACTGGCGTGAGCGTTAGAAACCAAACTGGGGAAATTCGTTTTGAGCTTAAGACAAATGTAGGAACATGCAAAGCAAGTGCTGACCTTACTTTTTAATTTACAAGATAGTTGGAAGGACACATCCATGTTTGCAGCATTTGTAGGCTTAGAAAATGCTATTGACAATTTTGAATGGTATACGATGTGAAATTCTGAAGTTATCATTGGGGAGGGGGGGACCAGAGGTGAAATTTTAGTGACTACTTGTACAGGAATCAGATTGCAGCTATCAAATCTGAAGTATATTCAGGGCGGCATTAGTTGAGAAGGAAGTAGGGCAGTCTTTCCCCGTGTTGTTTGATTTGTACACAGAGTGAACGCTAAAGGACATTAAGAAAATTAATTAAAATTCAGGAAGAAGGAAAAAACTTTATTATTTGCCTGTGATCAAAGGACTTAAATGATCTGTTGAATGGAAAAAGGTAATAAGATGAAAATAAGTGAAAATAAAACCAAGTTAATGAAGTGATGCTTAGGGAATTAGATTAGAAAATGAAACACTGAAGTAGTAGATGAGTTTTGCAATTTGGTGAGCAAAATAGTGGATGTTGGCAGAAATAAAGAGTATAAAAAAGCGTAGTTAGGCATTCCTGGCGAATCAACTGTTGTCGGGTGTCCAGCTGGTACAGTCATTTTTGTAACAAGATTTTAGATAGTGTACCATCTTCAGGTTATACCTGTAGAATAAACATCTTAGCTACATCCAGCCTGCTTTGTACTCATGTTACCCCCACTCCTTCCTCCAGTGCCAGTCGCACACGGTGACAGGGCAAGTGGTGATGGGGATGGTGCTGCCAGATGCTGGATGTGGACTCTGGTACCTCAGTACTCCTGTGACCTGCGTCTGGCGCAGAAGTTGCTCTCAGCCTATGCTGTGATTTTAGTTGGCAGAGTGGTGCATAGCAAGCTTTGCTGAAAGCGAATCCAGAAACTCTGTTGACCAGCCCACCAGCCACTCGTATTTCAATAGCCTTCTTCAGAACACAAACCCAGACCGACACAGTCTGTCGTAGCACTTTGCTTCATACTTCATGGAGTCCCCTGTAGCCATGCAGTGTTCTGCACTGCAGATTTTGTTGATTGCTTAAGTTTGGGGTGTCTTCTATGTTCCTGGCGTCTTTCTTTGGTTGTTTGTGCAGTCTCTCTGGTATAAACCTTACCACATTTTCATATGGAATACGGTAAACACCTAGTTTGCAGAGTCGCAAGTCATCTTGTACCGTACCTAATACAGCACGGGTATTTAGAGGTGAACAGAAAACTCATTTAATGTTATATCAAGCCAGGATTCTGCCGATTTTGTCTGATTCGTCCGATACTTTGCCATGTGCAGCTGATACACCTTGTGTTCTCTTCCAGGTTGTTTTCTGTCTGCTGGGCTTGGACTTTCTGCCTTTAAGCACATTGGATTTGTCTCTCTTCATATCTGTTCTTCTTGAAAATGTGCTCCCTTGTCAAATATTGTGCGGGGCCTGTGTAGCAGCATATGTGGCACACCCTCACACAGTTGAGGTTGATGGCAACTAGCAGTATAGAGATAGGTGTCAATGTGGGTGGCTTTCCTGCACACACTGTGTCGTATAGTACTGTTCTTTCTGTGTTTGACTAAAACATCCAAAAAGGGGATTACTCATTTCACATGGTGAAATTGATAGTAGGATGCAGAGAGTTTAGATGTTGTAGGAACTCCTGAAGTCTCTCACTCCCATGTAACCGCACCACAAATGTGTCATCAACATATCTACAGAAGCATGTAGGCTTCAGTGCATCTGCTTCCAGAGCTTTCTCTTCAAAATCCTCCATAAACAAGTTTGCCACAACTGCTGACAGAAAGCACCCCATGGCAATGTCATCCATTTGTTCATAATAGTCTCAGTTAAAGAGAGAGAATGTTGGCGTGAGGACAAATCCGAATAGATTCGTCATTGTGGGTTGATTTTTTTCCTTGATCAATTTGAGGGAATCGGCAAGCAGTGCTCTGGTGAAGAGGAATACCACATCAAAGCTCATCATAAGGTCCTCACCATGGAGGCATAGTTCTTGCATCTGTTGAGTGAAATATACAGAGTTCCTGATATGGTGTTGACATTTATTGACATAGTGGCTTAATACTGACATTAGCTGTTTGGCCATCTGGTCTGTTGGTGTGCCTGTGTTGCTTACTACAGGACGTAGAGGAACATCTTGTTTGTGAACCTTTGTTAAGCCTTAGAGTCTTGGTGGTGCAGCAGCTCACAGTTGAAGTTTTGTGATGATTTCCTTCAGCAGGGACTGGTGCAGAAGCTCAATAGTAGTCTTCTTGTGTTGATCAGGTCTCCCTTCAATTTTCTGCATGTTGGATCCTCGAGTAGGTCATACATTTTAGACTGTACTCTGCCAGTGGTAGTAGTATAGTGCTATTTCCTTTCTCTGCAGGTAGAATGGCTGTTTCAGGGTTGTTCTGTAATTCTTGAATGCCAGCTCTTTCAGCTTTCATGATGTTCGTGCTCAGCGGAACGTTTCTACTGATTGTGTGGTACGTTTCCTGGCGTATCTCTTCTGCATCATTGCTAAGCACGGTAGAAATTACTTGTTCTATACCACTGATGACGTCTGTAACAGGTATAGCGATTGGTGGTGGTATGAAGTTGAGTCCCTTTTCCAAGCACCTAATCAGGAAGGTGAGAGAGCTGAGTCGACACTCCTTCCTGTCACGAATGTTATCCAGTTTCTTACATCTCTGGTACATCTCCTCCCTGTGGAAGAATCTGATGTGTGATCTTAGGATTTCCCAGTGAATCAACTGTTTGTACAGTAGTCGGGTGTCCAGCTAGGTGGAGCCGTTTTCGTTGCACTATATTTTGTCATTGTACCTTTCCATCGTCTTCGGGTGATACATGTAAAATGAGCATCTGTGCTACATCCCGCCTCATTTATACTCTCATCATCCCCCACCGCTCCCTCCACTGCTGGTTGCATGCCATGATGAGTGGAGTGGTTGGGAAGACGACACCATCAAATGCCGGACACAAACTCTGATCTCTTAGTACTTCTGTGGCTTGTGTCGGGTGTGGATGTGACTCTCAGCTGACGCTTTAATTTTAGTTGATTGAGTGCTATGTAGCAGTCTTTGCGGAGAGTGAATCGAGTGTGTCTGTTGGTCAGCCTGTCAGTGCCTCCTATTTCTCACCTGATTCATGCGAGTGGATTGATGCCATTTCTTAGGTCCATGCGGGTGAGTCTTGATGCATTGCTGCTATCAAACAGGTCTCTAAGTTTGAATTATGGGCAGCAAGAGAACAACAGTCTCAAGAAGTGCAACTATGAACCGTAATCAAACTCACGGGGAAAGAGATCGATAATGCGGCAAAATCAGTTCTGAACATGGACTCAACTTCATACAATCACTGACTGCTATGCTTGTTACAGATTTCATCAGTGGTATTGCACAAATAATTTCCACCCTCCCTAGAAACAATGTGGAAGAAATGAGTTGAGAAATGTCCTGTACATTCAGTAGAGCCATACCACCAAGCACGAACACCATGAAGGCAGCAAGAGCTGCCATTTGAGAACTGTGGAATGATCCCAAAAAATTCATTTTATCTGCAGGCAAAGGAAGTGCAACTGTACTCGTACCACTGTCAGAGTATAATCACAAAATGTGTGACCTCCTTGAAGATACAGCATACAGAGACCCAACCAACAGAGTGAATAATAATAAGAAGAAGAAGAAGAAGAAGAAGAAAATGACTGTTGAGCATCTGTGGCAGTCCCAGCCGAAGGAAATCATGAAGAAACTACAACCACTAGCTGCTGCACCACTAAGGCTCTATGACTTGCCAAAGGTTCACAAATGGAATGTTCCTCTACTTCCTATTGTAAGTAACATTCACATGGTTTCGCCAAACATATAATGGCAGTATTAAGCCTCTACATTGATAAATGTCAGCATCACTAGGAATTATGTACATTTCATTCAACAGGTGCAAGAACTAGGTGTCTCTGACAAGGATCTTAAGGTGAACTTTGATGTGGTATCCCTCTTCTCAGAGTACTGCTTGCTGATTCCTTCAAGTCGATCAGGGAAAATTTCAACCCAACAATGACTAATCTCTTCAGATTTGTCCTTGGTTCCACATTCTTTCTCTTTAATTGCGACTTTTATGAACAAATGGACGGCATCGCCATGAGGTGCTCTGTGTCACCAGTTGTGACAAACTTGTTTGTGGAGGACTTTGAAGAGAAAGTTCTGGAAAAAGCTGCACTAAAGCCTACATGCTTCTTTAGATATGTTGATGACATGTTTCTGGTGTGGCCACATGGGAGTGAAAGACTTCAGGAGTTCCTTTGGCATCTGAACTCTCTGTACCCTAGTATCAGTTTCACCATGGAGGTGTATGAGAATGGCGAACTCCCCTTTTCGGATGTTTTAGTCAAACACGGAACGAACAGCACTATAGGACACAGTGTGTGCAGGAAAGCCACCCACGTTGATATGTATCTCTATACTGGTAGTTGCCATCATCCTTAACTGTGTGAGGGTGTGCTACATATGCTGGTACACAGGGCCCACACAATATCTGACAAAGAAAGCCTACCAAGGGAGCTTAACCACATTTCCATAAAAAACCAATACGATGAGAGACAAATCCAATGTGCTTTCAGGCAGAAATTACAAGCCAGCATACAGAAAACAAAGAGGAGGAGAAGACAGTAGTGTATCTGCCTTACACCAGCAAAGAATCGAACAAAATCGTCAGAATCCTGGCTCAATGTAACATTAAAGAATTTTTCATCGAAATCCAAAAATGCGTGTCCTATTAGGTATAGTTAAAGATGACTTGGGACTCCATAAACCAGGTATTTACAGTATTCCATGTAATTGCAGGGAGACAGTACGGACAATCAAAGAAAGATGCCAGGGCCACAGGAGGCACACCAAACTTAAGCAACCAAGAAAATTTGCTCTTTGAGTCCACTGCATGGCTACAAGGGACTCCATGAAGTATGAAGAAAGGGAAGAGCTAAGACAGACATTGTCATTTTGGGACAGTGTTCTGAAAGGGACTATTGAAATACAATTTGTGACAGGCTGATCAACAGAGACTCTAGGTTCACTCTCAGCAAAGCTTGGGAGCCAGCACTCAGCCAACCAAAAACCACAGCATTGGCTGAGAGTGAATTCTGCACCTGACGCACGTCACAGGACTGCCGAGGGACCAGAGGTTGCACTCAGTATCCGGTGGTGCAGCCCCCCGCCCTCCCCCTTTGCCCTACCACCACCACTCCACCCATTGTGGCATGTGACGAGCAGTGGAGGAAGGGGTGGGGACAATCCCAGTATAAAGTAGACTGCATACTGCAGAGATGCTCATTCTGCAGGTATCACCTGAAGATGACGGCAAGGTACGCTGTCGAAATATTACAAAAACGACTGCACTCAGCTACACACCTGACAACAGTATAGTATGCGCAAAATGCCATGGCTGCTAGATGCGCAGTTGGCTGTGGAAGCGTGGGGAGAGCGGCAATGGTCAGGGGTCACTCAGAGGGATGGAGGGGATATGCCAAGTGCTGGAGGAGAAGTACCATTCTAAACTGAAGACTAGACTCACATTTTTGATAAACATTAAGCTGGCCCCCTCCAAGCCCATATTTGCATGGTGACCATTCAAAAAATTCTGTCAGCTTTTCTTTGGTTAGCATCTAACAAGAATTCCACCGAATATGCAGCGATGTATTTTCATCTAATCTTTTAACCATTTGCAGCTTTCAGAGAGAGTCACGAGTGGAGAATTTTGAGTAAAATCTACACATTTCTCTTGTTGCCCAAGTTCAATTTTGCTTATTTTGCCAAAACTCAGTGGAATTTACACAGTTTCACCTCAATAACATGTTGTGCGGACACTATTGTGAGAGAATTCAGAAACTGTGGCTTATTAAATTTGTTAAGTGAGGAGCTGAGGAAAAGTAAGGTCAGCATCTTACGAAAAAGCACATCCTCGGTACAAAATAAATGTGTAATTACTTCACGTATGTTGTTCCAAAACCCATAGCATTTCACCATCCATCGAAGGCCCTTAAAAATTACATTCTTTCATTGGAAAAGTCTGTAGATAGTGGAATAACATGGTAGGTAATGAAGTTTTGCATAATAACCACACAGCAAAGCACTCTCCTTTTTGTGTGCTACCATTTGCCAAAATCTCATTTCAGTATCTCAAACCATTTATGAAATGCAGTGCGATAGCAAAAGAGTATGCTACGTCAGATCAATTTTTTCGAGACTGGTAACAGGTGGAGACCACCAATGATCTCTGACGAAAAATTCAATATGTTAACTTAATTTTATAGGCAGCAACATATTATGCTTAATATGCACCAGACGCAAAATTATAGTGACCCCTATTTTTCATTGCAAACTTTTTCCAGCTTCGCACAGTGTCTTACTTCCTCGTAAATATCACAATAATTATGACCATTAACAAAATGATGGGTACACCATAATGAACCTGACATATGGAGCTACAAGTAAAGTAAAAATGAATTTTTTTTTACTGAATAGTTTCTATAAAATCATTTGAGAAAAATTGCAGGTCGTTTGCGTCAATTCTGTCATTGCCGATCAACCGTTAAGATGGCAGATGCTCGTTGGCCTCCCCTTCTGAGCAAATTAATGAATTCATCCAGATCTTTGGACGAAAACTGGTCAATGTGCATCTACCACCTTCTCCTGTGCGAAGTATACAAACATTATATTAAAGGGAGACTATTAGTAGAAAGAAAAACATTTTTGAAAAAAGAGAATTTAATTACTATTGAATATAAGTGTATGTGTTAGGAAGTGTTCCCTGAAAGTATTTGTCTGGAATGTAGCCTTATATGCAAGGAAAATGTGAATGATGAACACAATAGACAGGAAGACCATAAAAGCTTCTTAAAAGTGGTGTTACAAAACAACTGAGGATTAGATGGATAAATTGGATAACTAATGAAGAGGTTCTGAGTAGAGTCCAAGAGAAAAGAAATTTGTGTCACAGCTTGACTGGAGAGAGAGAGAGAGAGAGAGAGAGAGAGAGAGAGAGAGAGAGAGAGAACTGGTAAGTAGGACAAATTCTGAGGTGTTGCGGAATAGTTAATTATCCATTTAAGGAAGTATCAGTGGCAAAAAATGCAGAGGGAGTAAAAGGCTTGAATACAGTAGGCTGATTCAAAATGATGTAGGTTTGTGTTAGTTAAATTGTGATTCACTGACAGACCCTTGCTTAGCCGAGACAAAACATAGAACATTTGGTCTCTGAAAACTGACATTTTTGTGATAAATGGGTGGACACATATACCACTAAAGTTTAACATTTTTAATTCTTTTGTCTGAACATAGTTGAAAGATTTTCTAGGAGGTATCACATTCGAGACCTTATACAGAAAGTGAATAACTGCCACTGAGACATGAAAACTTGCCTTATTTGGGGCAACTCTGTGCATTTAGAAATAATATTCTTGGCCCAAAAAAGGAGAGTCAGAACGAATGATGATATCAGTATACAAATTTTGTGTAGATCATTGCTCAAGTGCCTCAGAATTCTCTCGGGCATCTCTGCACATGCATTTCCTCATGGGACATGTGATCTATAAATATCAAAGCATTCAAACGGTATTGTAGCATTTAGCATTCACTTTGTTATTTCTCTATAGAGAGAAAAAAATTGTTGTTAGATGACACCTTCTTAAACTTTATTTTCGCTAAGCTTTTAGCAGAATTGACAAATGTAAGTGGCAAATGCCAGATTTTCAAATCTCAAGTTGAAAGACATCCAACACACGAACTGTCTGTTATTCTTTTCCAAAGTTCCTTTCAGTACTCATTAATTCCAGTGACTCATTCAATGATTGAGCAGTTTTTACACAGAGATCCCACAGAAAACTAGGAGAAAGAAGTGATGAGAAACAAGCTAATATTTGGTGAGATACAACAGTAGTTAAGACTCCGGAAGACTGCGGTTGAGATTTTGATCTAAACTTGTTTTATACACATCAGACAATTGCTAGGATAATTCTATTAAATAAAGTCACAACTGATTTATTTCCCAATTCATATCGAACTGGGCTAATACTCCATGTACTGATTTCAGTGCTGTTGATGCAGTCTGTCTATGTTACCTGTCTTCCTTAATGATATCATGGGCTGATATTACAGAAATTTAAGTAGAATTAAAAACAAGGACAGAGCTACTAATCCTAAAATGTTTATGTTTCGGATTTGTGGATTGGATGCTTATGTTGTCATTTCTTTCTTTATTACCAGGTTGTGGTGACAAATACAATTCCTCATGAGCTACAAAAGATGCAGTGCCACAAGATCAAGACTGTGGATATTAGTGTCCTCCTCTCAGAGGCAATTCGTCGCATCCACAACAAAGAATCTATGTCTTACTTATTCAAGAATGTCACACTGGAGGACTGAATGGGCTCATATTTGATGATATAAAGTAGGAATATGGATAATCTACAATAAATTTATGTAAGTTGATCCCTAGTTATTATAACAGTAATAACAACCACTGTATAAAGGTGTGTCACTCTTCAGGTCAGTGTTAAGTACTATGTTTCATGATGGCTACACACGATTACATTTCAACTGTAAGATTTACATATATATATTACAAGGTACATAAAATTTGATTTGTCCAGATATGTTTATTTTTATGCTGTAATGATAATTTTCTGCAATTGCCAGAGTAAGTGTGGTGGGTGCCATTCAGCAGATGAACTAATTATAGCTGCGGTTGTTCTTATTCAGCATATTGTGACAAAACCCATAATGTCTGAGCAAGTGCAGTGTTCATTGTCTTTATTAGGAATTATGTCATTTTAGTGGAAAGGATGAGACATACATTTGGTGTACGAGAGCTGTTACATGTCTGGCAGGATGCAGAAAATTTGAGGTTTCTAGAATGTATTCAGTATTTATCTGGTAGCTTGCATTAGGTATCAACGATAAAACTGTTGGTTAATACCAGAACATAAAAAGACCATGGAAAGATCTTACAAAAAAAAAAAAAAAAAAAAAAAAGTAAAAACGTGGTACGGCTAACATAAAATCTTGGAAGAAGAGAAGAAAAGTGTCAGAACCTGAGGGAAGCAGAGTAGTTAGTGTACACTTTGTAGAAGACAAGAAAATGGTGAAAAGTAAACAAAACCTATAAATATCAGTGCATATAGCCAAAAACATGCAGTGGAGAGCAATGAGAAGTTTGGAATTATACAAAAACTAGAAAGAACGTGGAAGCAGGATATAAGGTGGAAAAAATAAGGAAAGAAGGAAAACAAGTTGAAAGAATACCTTGAGATTAAAAAGGAGAAAACTAAATTTAAAATATACAAATTTTCAAAGAGAAAGATCGGCAGCAGCATAATATTGCTCATTAATGCACTCGCCTCACATGTCTAGATTATGAGCTTATGCATACAGCTGCCTCAGCTCCCACCATTATCTTGTTGCACTTGTAGGCATTCGGTATTTCTGTTCTCCCCCCCCCCCCCCCCCCCCTTTCTTCAGTATTTTCCAGTTCATTTGTTTTCTAGAATTACCTCTTATTCTCTTTTTATATTAATCATTTATTTCAGTTCTTTTTCCCATTACTGAATTTGATTTTGCTCTTCTGATGATCTTTGAATGAGTTGTACCATGCTTGTGTTCTTATAACCTTTTTGTCTTTCATAGCTCTGCTTTAATTTTGCCTCCCATTTTTCTTTTGTCTAATCAGTAGAATCTGGTGTTTTTATGAGTGCCTGTAGTTCAAGATTGAATGTCCAAATTTTTTTGTTTTATAGGCATTACTTTTGAAGTACTTAAAAATGCTTATTAACATTACTCCTAGAATTATCATGGTTAGATGTTGTGTTTGGTTACTTCCTTGCAGCATGATATTCATGGGTACTCATTTAATTAGCAGTATCCTCTGTGGATTTTGATTTTGTGTACTGTTTGTGATACTGATTGTGCAGTTCATTAACAGAGTATCTTCATGGCCTCGTTTATTTTATTCTACTCTGATTCGAGTGTCACATGCCTTTAGTGCGCTGTAGAAATTGTGCTGATACGTATTCTTTGTTCTGATCTGCTTTATGTTTCATACATTAATTTTCATATGTCTTCCTGCTGCTTTCATCTTAGTTGTTTCCTTATTTTACTTACTGAGCTCTCAGCCCTCCATTACAGTCCCAGATAGGACTGCCTGTTGTGGTATTCTTGGCTTGAGAAGTAACTTGATGTTAACTGTGTGCTGATTATTTTCTCGGTTTAACGTTGTTTCAGCTTCCTCATATGCTGCTGTTTATTTTTCATGTCTTGTTTCCTCACATAGACTTATATCTTGGCCATTGTTTAAATAGTTCTTCTCTCTCCAGTATCTTAAAATGTTCTGTGTGTTGTGCATTGCCAGTTAGATCTTCAACTTTTCTTAGTTTTTCTTGAAATTTACCAGATAGCATGTTCTAAATGTGTTGTCCCTTTCTTCTAAAATACAGATTGGAGAGTTCGAAATGAAGATTTCAACATAGCTGAAGGCAGATAAACAAACAGACTATCCACATTCATGAAACCAGCATACAGTTTTTAATGTAATTGGCAGTTTTGGTAGACTGTGAATACTGTGTTAAATTTTAAAATCTGGAACACAACGAGAACAGTGAAAAGATTTTCACATATCAATTTTCTAGATACTTCAGTCGGAATATTTCAGATACATGCTCATGTAACACAGCCACTTTTTTTTCTTCTGCTTATCTTGAACTTGGTCTGTAAGAGTACTGTTTCTAGTTATGTTAATGTTTACTTCTATTGCATGACAAAAGTTGTTTCATACTTGAGGGTGTGTGTGGTATGCAATAAAAGAGTGAACATAGTTGTTAGTGACTGTTACTAAATTCTTGAATTGGTAAACAATTTGAAGCATGTAGTTGATTAAAGAAGATAACCATTTTGCTGCATAAGAGAAATCTTTGCATTTCAAGCAAAAGAGGGATCACAATATCCTTTATCAGGTTAATGTTAATGCTACTGAACATCCTAAAATAACTTCTCTCAAATTCTATTCTTATTTTGCATCAAGTTGAATTTGAATTATGAAGTTTCTGTTTCTCAATTTTTTTTAATTTTTTGTACTCTGTTAAACAATATTTCTGTAAATTATTTTACATTTTTGCATGTGTTTGCTGCATTTAGAATCATAATGTCTATCAAATGGAAAAAAAGCATCTTTGCTTTTCTGTGTGTCATTAGTTTATAAAGACTCATGAATTACTGAACACTGCTAAAATCACAAAGCCAATAGACTGGCCAGTGCTTACTTTCAGGAGAGACAACTCCCTGAGAACAGAAAAATGTACTCGCATGTTTTGGAACCAAACATTTGTTCCTCTAGGTTTATAGAGAAATTAAGTTGGGGAAGTTGGACATTACATTTGTGAGTACAAAAGCTGACCTCAGCAAGTGGGTTTATCTTAACTTATGGTCTCAGTTATTGACCACCCCACTCCTCTCTGATCTCCATTTTCACAGTATTGTTTTGTATTTTAAGTGTTTCTACTGACAGTACTTAAAGCTGTGTCTCCTGAAGGTGAGTACTGGGCAGCCTTTCTCTCTCTTTGTGATTTCAACAACTTTGTGAACTGATTGTTTTATACAAATTACTGAACTTTAATTTGGTGTTGCTATATGGGAAGGAGAATATTGTGGTTGTATCATCTACTTTAAATGATTTATTTGTGAAGCCTGTCTTGGAAGTTTGGAACAAATACCAGTATTGTTAATCTGTAACTGTAGATCAGTGCGTAGTAATAACTTGAATGCATGCAGCCTCCACATTGATTTCCATGTAAACTCTGTTGTATACTGAAGGGGAAAAAAAGGTCATATTCAGCCTTTAATGCTGCGACCTTTCCGTAAATCTCATTAAATTTTATAAAAGAGTTTTTTGAAGTATGAATACCATAATCATTTTAATTGACTTTGCATATGTGATCAACAGATCAATTAAATGTAGATATTGTCACACTGCTTGGCATATAAAACTTATCTTGTACCATACTAAATTCCTTTGTTAGGTACTTATATTGGAAATGCTTTCAGCAGTAAACTCAGTGGGTGGCGGCTAAAGGTATTGTTGAATTATTATCCTTACATGTATGTGATAAATGGTTGTAAACAGTTTTCTGTTTATTTCTGCCAAAAATTTTGACTGCAAAATCTACAGTATTCCTATTTTATTTTCAGTATTATTTGTATTAAAACTGGTAATTGGAAGACATTCACTTAAAATAAAATTTTCTGCCTTTTAATAGTGATTGAAATCTAGATTGTGAGGGACAAATTAAAGAATTAGACAGAAACTTACCCAGTATGGTAGCATCTGTGTTACACAGAAGGTGTACTATCAGTTCAAAATGTTTTTCTGTGGTACAGGAAATTATTGGTGCAGTATTATAAATATGGAACCAATTTTGAATATAGCAGATCCATTCTGTTGAACTGAGATGGCATCCAGAATAAAACTCTCAAAATTTTGCTTACATTGTGTAATGCAAACTTTAAAAACGTCTTTTTTTGTCAGGTGTGTCCTGTGCAAACTACAATAAAATCTCTGACGGGGAATCTCAAATTTAAGAAAATGTTATTGTGACTGGTATTTTCTCAAATTGTATGGAAATGAAAGAATGTGTATGTGTGAATCAGATTTGGCATGTAAATAAATAAGGAAATAAAAACATTTCTTCATTTGCAAACTTATTAACATTTTTTTGTGTTATTTTGGGATCCCATTTGAAATTTGCCAAGTACTTTCTCTGTAAGTGCAACTAAAATTATTACCATGGTTACTGTGGTTCATGATACTACTGCTACTACTACTACTACTACTACTACTACTACTACTACTACTACAGATTTTCAGGATGCAACTAGTCTTTTATCGTATTATTTTGCATAATAAAGTGAAAGTAAATCATAATGAAAGTTTCACGTCATTGTGAAATGCTGAAATTGAATTTTCTGACTGATTTGAGCTGTGTGTTGGAATGGGACTTCAGTCTTGATCATTGCCCTTCATAGGAATGGCTCAAATGATGTAATATTGTCCTCAGAAGGTAAAGATCTAGTTTGGAAGACAGTGTGACACAATTTTTACGTCACTGTTTGCAATAGTTCAATCATTAGTCACAAATAACTGCATAATACTTTCATATACATTTCAACTTGCTAAATAACAGCACAGCTACATAAGAAAACACTAACAATACTGCCACTGGTGTACATATAACATTAACCTGCTAGTCAAGGTAATTTCCAGTAATATTATCCTCCTTATTGACAACAGAAATGTTAATCACACATGAAGTCTGTAAAGCTTTCGCATTGTGAAAAGTAGTTGAGCCTCCATTTTAACACTGAGTTTAACAGCCATGATGTCACATCCATCATGGATAAAATCATAGCCTGTTATACTTTGTTAGTGTTGTACACTACACATTTTCTTTGCCTGCGTAAATGTTCTGTTGATTTATGAACAGATGCTCCATTCCTTACAACTCTTACTCGGTGAAAACTGGTATGTTACATTTCCTGTTGATCTTCACAGCGTGGTGTTGTGTAGTCACTGCGATTAAAACTATCACTGTGCTATGGAATTCATGTTATGTGTGATAAACCACTACACTGTTATTTCATTATCTCACACTTGCTTATTATTTGTCATTTTGTCTCCATGTCTGAAATTTTGTTCTTGTCATAGCTGGAAATGTGCTCTTTGTCTACAGATGTATGCATCATAATACAGAAGCTTCAGAGTTCTACCATGTGGCATATCAGATGTTTCAGGACAGGTCATTTTCACAATATTCCAAGAGTACTCTCCACAAGATGTATCTGTCACCTGTACTGACCTAATCATTGGAAGCAGCAACACTTAGTAGACTAAATTAGAGCCTTCTCATGGATAAAAGAAATGAAATTCCTCTTTTTTTCTCGTAGAAAAGATAGAAATGGATAAAATAAAGAATGAAGATATTGGTCAGCAGCAAGAATTGAGAAAGGGCGTGCTGGTGACTATTGAACTGAAGTGAATTTGGTTGTAAGGTCATACAGAAAGAATGATTCCCAACAGTACCCCTTGAGCACACTTTTAACTGTTGGGTTCCTGGGAAGAGACCACTTTGAGTACTTCGTTATGTCTTTGAAAAGCAGATCTTCAAGTGCTTTTCAATTAAACATACAGCATCACCTATTGTGAAATAAGCACATGATGATGACTGTTGAGGAGTAGTACATACTGGAGGAGGACGCCTCAGATCATTTCATTCAAATTTTGGTAGTCAGTCACATTCAGAAAAGGGTGTACAGTTGGTTTCTAGATTTTCGTTGTGGTTTCACATATGTCAGTGGGGAATTTTGTGAAGACTGACCAAAACTGCTTGTTTCAAGAAACATTGATATTGTATGCAACATGATTGAAGAGGATTGGCATTTGACTTACTGTGGTTTTGAAGGCGTCCTTATCCTTATCTAAAACTACAGTACATTAGATTTTGCATGAACTTTTACCTAGATATCCTGATGCCACAGAATTATGCTGCTTACTGCAACACCACAGAAAAAAAAGAAAAATTAGAAAATAAATACTTTATTAAGAACATTCAAAGTGCCATCCCAGGAAATAGATTGGCCTTAAAAGCAAATAAGAAAGTTTTTGCAAGCAGCCACTGTTAATAATGCTGTTTATTTACCTAAGTAACGCCATTACTGCATTACTTGTTTCGAACTGGCAGCTTCATCTTCAGACAATTACGTTTATATTTGTTGCTTTTTACATTAGCTGTTCGCTATTTTTTCCAACAATTAATGTAAAAAACAACAACAAATGTAATGTAAACATGTGAACAATCATCTGAAGATGATCATGGTGGTGTGAAACTGGTAACTGCACTATTTGTGTAAATAATTAGTATTATTAACAGTGTCTTGTTGCTGGTTTCTTCTTTGCAAGAATCAACCTGTTTTTTTGTACACAACCATGTATTTCAAAAAGTCAGGAAGAAATTTTTTGTTCAAGATCCCATTAATAAGTCTGTAACTAGTTGAACTTGTGCCAACAAAAACTACTACTCATATATTTTAAATTTTGGAATGCCAGAGCGAAGCTCAGCTCGGCACAGAGACCATGCACCATCTTCTAATGTGTGTTTGAAAGACTTTTTTCCATGGCTTGGCACCTGCATCAAATGTAAGGACATTCAACAGAGTACTGAGAACACAGTAGTACTGAAAAGTCTGTGAAAAAATGACATTTTGAATGTTTTCCAGCTCCACTCCTCAACTGGTCTAAAGAAAAGGTCAGAAAATTCCACTGAGGAAATGTAAGATCTGTATAACCACCTTGTAACAGAGACCAAAGGTGGGTATAATCATATGAGCCAGAAACTAAGCAGCAATTTGGGTACTGCAAGATGAACTGAAATAAGCAAAAGTGGTTCATTCACTTCTGGGAAAATGTTTCATTGGTTACACCTGACTTGTTCTGACCGTTGCAAGTATGGGTAAACTTTGATGACTCATGAGCCTGATTCACATACTTACTTAATGTCATGTACTGCCTCATCACGATATGACAACAGCGTTCCTAGAGCATAAAATCAGAATTATAGTTTATGTGACAGGGTGTATGGGGTAACGTACCAATATGAGTTATCCAAAACACGTGTTTTTGATTGTAGCTTCATTTATGTGTACTGTCTCTTCAAAATTTTACTTTTATTTACTCATTGTGAACATTGTTTCTGTACTTAAAATGTTTTACAATAAATATATTAAAAACTTCTGTGCAAAATTCTGCAACATTGTTAGTACAGAAACAGTGTTCACAACACACAAATAAATGTAAACGTATGAAGATGGGGGCCAGGCATCTTAAAATGTCATCATGGAAAAATAAATATGTGAATCGAGAACAGATAACTAGTTTATTCACCAAGTTATGGTTCCTGCTGCTATTGATGAAAGTGATACATTTCATGATTAATTAGTAACTTTTGTGTCATTGTCACATACTACCAATGTTTGCGATCTTTCATTGTGTAGCACAGACATAGGCTGTAACATGTTTGTGTTATTAATACTGATCCAGGGGTGAAAATACTTCTTCCCACATCCCTTGAAGGTAGTGTGCTGTTTCCTCAGCTCTCCACAAGCATGTGAGTAGATGGACCATAACTTCATAGACAGACTGGAAACCTGTTTCTCTTTTGAAGCCATTTTGACTATTTTTCGACTGTGACTGTCTGAAGAAATATGTAAAATGTTTTTTAAATTACTGCTACCAGTCACAAACTTTGTCAACTATTGTATTACTTATTTATTTAGCAACATGTTTTGAGGGTTAAACCTCATCTTCAGGCTAAATGGCATTATAAAAACAACTTTACATTAAGGTCATGCTGATATTACATAGTCTTTTTGTAAATCCTGTGATCATCTTTGTTCTTCTGGCGTGGCAGTCTTGTTGTGATGTGTTGTGGTGTATCCATTTCCGTGGCTCTCTTGGTCACCTGATTTATTGCCTGACAATTTTCTTTTGTTCCTTTATGTCAAACAAAAACTGCATTGACACTGCTGAATCCTTCCAAAACCAGGTTTTTAATGAACCAATATCGGAGTGGAAAAATGTTTCAGAGTTGGTTTGTACAAATGCAAAAGTATATAAGTTTTAAGTTAAACATTTTGAGAAATAATAAAATGTTTTTCTTTCATTATTTTTGTAAAAATTTAACACGGTAATCGTATACAACGGTGCTTAGAGGCATGATAATTGCATTATATGACCAGTGTTATTATGTATGAAACATTGTTTATACAGTAGAAACCATTTTTTAATTGAAAACTGCTCCCTTTGAGAGATAGAGCCATGAGTGAACGTGTTCCTCTTGCAAATATTCCCATTCATGACTAACACGATTCTAGATAGTGTGAGGAAGATAGTACGGCTCAACGATCTCTATCGCCATTGATTTAGTTTCCTGAAATTATGTAAATAGTCGTCACTACCTTTATGGCGAGTGATATTGGTCCTCAAACTCATTTTAAGACACTTGTGTACCATTGTAAGTGAAACGTAAATTCTGTATTTGCTGTTTTATCAGTTTTGACACAGATGCACCATGACCAGAAGTTTCTCAACATCCCATTAAATACACCATGTGTGACAGCTTATGCACACAAAAGTAAATTAGGATTGTCCAGGTAGTAAGTTTCCAACACTTTCAAAGCTGATAAGTAGTGGTTTACAAAATGTGGGAGCACATTAGGTCTGTGGTAAAGTTTTTAGCGCACGGAGCACAGTAGCAATCAAAATTCATTATCTGCTCTGTTTGGCATTGAGATGTATGGCATGAGTAATCAGATGGAGTGGTGTTCAAACTGTTCAAGATGAAGAATGCAGTGGCCAGCTGTCTTCCATCAGTGAGGACTCATTGAGCTGATGTGCCAGCACTTTAAGGAGGACTTTTGCTTCACAATTCAGAACTCAGAAGCCGTTGCCTCTAAATATTCCATCTCTCATTACATGAAATTGTCACAGATCACCCAAACAGGCAAAAAAACATAGAAGAAGGAATGCCACTTTTGTAGTATTAATGTGCTGACCGTGATAAATTCAACATAAACAGTCACAGTTTACAAAATGTGGGATTGTTGTAATATTCCACAAACAACTAAGCAGATGCTGATGCACTGGGTTTATGGTGAATCTCCACGCAAGACCAAAAGTCATTGACATTCAGTCAGCATTGAAACTGTGCATGGCTTCTTGATGAAATGGTGCTTTAATTGTTTACTTAATTTCTAGAGGTGAAGGAATAACCGAAATATACGTATTTAGCACTCAGTATTCCAAACAAAAATGATTGCATTGCTATGGTTAACTCCATGTTGTGTATTGTATTTAATTTCTGTACATAGTAATTTTCCCATACGGTAATTCTGTTCGAAATCTTGAACTATATTTTTCTGGTGCCTTGGGATGATATATTTTCAGGAAAACGTCACTATAAATTTGCTTTAATATTCTGCATTTTTTGATGTATTGTAATCATAGATTATTTTTTTTTCCATCAGAATGAATCCTCAGACAGCTGCACAATAATGAATCTGCAGAGAATGTTAGTAAATTCATAGGGTGTTTTTCTATCAGAATGAAACCACAGACATAAATGAGCGAGTTCAAATAAGATATGACTGTATGTTCCCACAAATCTGGTCATTCTATCAACAGCTTTCACAGGAGGTGTGTCTACCTAGGTCCAGTGATAGTGCTGTTATTGTAAAGTTGAAACATAATGGAAGCACCAAACCCTAGTCATTGTCCTGATAGGATTCAGAAATCAACTGACAGGCCCATGGAATTGTGAAAGTGTGTTTCTAAAGGAATTCTGCCCTGAGTGGCACGGTTTTTAAGATACTGGACTGGGATCTGGGAGAAGTGGGGGTTCCAGTAGGCCTACCAAATTGATATGTTCTACAATTTCTGTGAACCACTTGTGGTAAACGCTGTGGAAAAAGAAATGAGGGGAAAAAATGAAAGGTTTTTATACTTTCTTATCTTAAGCCCTACAAAACTCCAGGACCCAGTGAAATGCCTGTCTGGCTATATACCAGATTTGCAACTTAGTTAGCCCCCTCTTTTAACTGCAGTACGTAGGAGAGCCCTGAAACAAAGGATCATGTCCAGTAAATAGAAGAAAACATAGGTTGCACTCATCTTCATGAATGTCAGCAGGCATGATCCACAAAATTACCATTCAGTATCCTTGATGTCAATTTGTTGTAGATTTTTAGAAAATATTCTGTGTTCATATGTAATTAGGTATCTCAAACGGAATGACCTCCTCCGTGCAAACCAGCACGGATCCCGAAAACATTGATCATGTGAAACGCAATTCACACATTCCTCACATGACAGCCTGAAAGCCATGGATCAAGACAGTAAGGTAGCTACAGTATTTCTTCACTTCCAAAAAGCGTTTGACTCGGTACCACACCTATGCTTATTATTGAAAGTATAATCATGTGAGGTATCAAGTGAAATTTGTGACTGGATTGAGGATTTCTTGAAAGAGACAACGCAGTATGTTATCTGGGATGGACAGTAATCGACACATGTAGAAGTAACTTCAGTTGTGCCCCAGGTCAGTGTTTTGGGACTCTTGCTCTTAATGTTGTATATTAATGATCTTGCAGACATTGTTTCGTAGTAACCTCAGGCTTTTCAGAATGTAATGTTCCCTGTGTTTCATGGTTATTTTTGGAAGTCTGGGTTTTCAGAAGCTGTAATTGTTAAATTTATGTAGTTCTCCTTGATTCTCAATTATGACTGTATGAATCTGTGACCTAGTACTTCGAATACTTCTGTTACTGGTGGAAGTTAAATTATTTAGCTCAATATCTAATTAATTTGAAATAAATATGATGCTTCTCAGGTCAGTGTACCATATATTCTTGAAGTACAATACAATTAGCTCCTCATGATAAACAGTTCTTTTTACAGGAACGTTACCATAAAACTTATAATTCTGAATATCAAAGTGAACATTATGTGAATGAAACAATTTACAATCTTTGACCGTTATTTCCTATTGATATCAGCTTTATTTTCATTTTCAGTAATTTTTTATATCCCTATGGTCAAACTCAGATAAGTCTCTTCTTTTTTAAATACAACATGGGAGTCAGCCTAAAAAATATATTGTATTCTAGCTTTGTAGAGACTTTCAATAACACCTCTTTCCTCAGAAGTACATCTTCTGTACCAACAGTTTCCTCAGAGGTGGTGTCCTTATGTATATTATTCCTGCCTTTCGTCAGTATAGGTATAGGTTATCGATCCTGTATCTCCTTCTGTGTCTCATTAAATTAGGGTACAGCATCTTTCAACCACACCACCAAAATGGTCAATTACGCGCAGTACTTAGTTACAACATGGTCAGCTGCCTGTGAGGCAATTATTAACATAGTCCAACAGAAGGGTATTAAAGGGGCACCATTTACCACTCAGCTGTGTAGTGTGGTGGTGCTCTACAGTGCAGTAACTCGTTCAGCAATGCACGCACATCAGGAGAAGACAGAAATGGTTCTCATCCATATGGCAGGCCTAACTCAATGGGAAAAGGCAGCAGCAGAATACCACAGGTAGTATCAAAACCAATCTAAGCCTAATCACAGAATGATTTGTTGAAGTCTACAGGCAGTGTTCATGACAAGATGTTCCAGATAACACACACAGCAAGGGGGGGTTACATAACTGGTAGCTGTACAATGATACCGTGAATGGTTTGAAGAAAGACGCACTCACAGCAGAATCTTGAAGCTGGCATTGTTGTCAGTGATGAAGCTAGTTTCCATTTGAATGGAAGGATGAATAGACATAACATTATCTATTGGGCAAGTGACAATCCCCATATCACTTTCAATGCATATTCTCAGAGTAAACCTAGGTTAAATCTGTGGCATGGCATTATGTGGGGATGACGTCATTGGTTCCATATTTTTTGCACACTTCAAACATCATCTTGAGGAAATCTTATTACCCAATTTGGTCTGGTTGATGGGGTCCAGTGGAATGCCAACCTAGGTTGCCAGACATGGTGCCACTGAATTTATCCCTTTGGAATCATCTCAAGTTTGCAGGTACACCACCACCCCCAAGAACATTAACTGACCTGCAGGAGAACATCACCAGAACCTGTACAGAAAATTGAGCAGGGTGGCGCAGTGGTTAGCACACTGGACTCGCATTCGGGAGGACAATGATTCAAACCCGTATCTAGCCATCCTTATTTAAGTTTTCTGTGTTTTCCCTAAATCGTTTCAGGCAAATGCCGGGATGGTTCCTTTGAAAGGGCATGGCCGATTTCCTTCCCTATCCATCCCCAATCCGAGCTTGTGATCCATCTCTAAAAACCTTGTAATAGACCTTGTAAGACCTGTACAGAAATACCAACAGCGATGTTATGGTCAGAGCTCATCAGTGTGTGTCACTGTATTCAGATGCGTAGATATGTCATCTACAGGATGACAATCGGTTTGAACACTCTGCATTAGATATATGTGCAAACAACTGATGGCATATTGTTGTTGCATTGTTTCTCGTCATCATTGACTGATGATATAATATTTTGTTTGTACATTTAAACCACATCTGTAGCATACTTTTGTCTCTTTGTGTTTCCACTATCTCCACTAATTACAACTTTATCCTATGGGCCAAGACTACTGAGTCAACAACGTAAACTTTGTCCTATGGGACATGACTTTTGGATCACTCCCGATATTGTGTGTTGTAAATAACATAAGAGTAAGGAGACCATTCACCAAGTAGTAAAAGCATTGAGTCGCCGACAGGCACACACGACAGAGAAAGAAAACTTGCTAGCTTTCGCATTAAATCCTTTGTTCACACACTGTGGCTCTACATCATGCTCGCTGGAACACAATGCTGGCAGGTGGACTAGGGTGGAATAGTGCCTGTGTCGGATGGGTGAACGGGAGAAAAGAGAGAGGTGGGAGGTAGGGAGTGTGGTTGGGGGTGGGTAGCCAGCAGCTCAGGAGGTGGCAGCAGGTTCGTTGGCTTGGTTTGAAGAAAGACATGAGGGAGGGGTGGCAGGAGTGATGCCCAAGTACTGGAACCAGTGGGGTGTGGTGCATGAGGAAGGTGACTTGGAGACATGGATTTGGAAGGGGTGACTTGGGTGGCTTACCCCCATGAACCATGGACCTTGCCGTTGGTGGGGAGGCTTGCGTGCCTCAGCGATACAGATAGCCGTACCGTAGGTGCAACCACAACGGAGGGGTATCTGTTGAGAGGCCAGACAAACGTGTGGTTCCTGAAGAGGGGCAGCAGCCTTTTCAGTAGTTGCAGGGGCAACAGTCTGGATGATTGACTGATCTGGCCTTGTAACATTATCCAAAACGGCCTTGCTGTGCTGGTACTGCGAATGGCTGAAAGCAAGGGGAAACTACAGCCGTAATTTTTCCCGAGGGCATGCAGCTTTACTGTATGGTTAAATGATGTTGGCATCCTCTTGGGTAAAATATTCCGGAGGTAAAATAGTCCCCCATTCAGATCTCAGGGCGGGGACTACTCGAGAGGATGTCGTTATCAGGAGAAAGAAAACTGGCGTTCTACGGATCGGAGTGTGGAATGTCAGATCCCTTAATCGGGCAGGTGGATTAGAAAATCTAAAAAGGGAAATGGATAGGTTAAAGTTAGATATAGTGGGAATTAGTGAAGTTCGGTGGCAGGAGGAACAAGACTTCTGGTCAGGTGACTACAGGGTTATAAACACAAAATCAAATAGGGGTAATGCAGGAGTAGGTTTAATAATGAATAGGTAAATAGGAATGCGGGTAATCTACTACAAACAGCATAGTGAACACATTATTATGGCCAAGATAGACATGAAGCCCACACCTACCACAGTAGTACAAGTTTATATGCCAACTAGCTCTGCAGATGACGAAGAAATTGAAGAAGTGTATGATGAAATAAAAGATATTATTCAGATAGTGAAGGGAGGTGAAAATTTAATAGTCATGGCTGACTGGAATTCGTCAGTAGGAAAAGGGAGAGAAGGAAACATAGTAGGTGAATATGGATTGGGGGTAAGAAACGAAAGAGGCAGCCGCCTGGTAGAATTTTGCACAGAGCGCAACCTAATCATAGCTAACACTTGGTTCAAGAATCATAAAAGAAGATTGTATACATGGAAGAATCCTGGAGATACTAGAAGGTATCAGATAGATTATATAATGGTAAGACAGAGATTTAGGAACAAGGTTTTAAATTGTAAGACATTTCCAGGGGCAGATGTGGACTCTGACCACAATCTATTGGTTATGAACTGTAGATTAAAAACTGAAGAAACTGCAAAAAGGTGGGAATTTAAGGAGGTGGGACCTGGATAAACTGACTAAACCAGAGGTTGTACGGAGTTTCAGGGAGAGCATAAGGGAACAACTGACAGGAATGGGGGAAAGAAATACAGTAGAAGAAGAATGGGTAGCTCTGAGGGATGAAGTAGTGAAGGCAGCAGAGGATCAAGTAGGTAAAAAGACGAGGGCTAGTAGAAATCCTTGGGTAACAGAAGAAATATTGAATTTAATTCATGAAAGGGGAAAATATAAAAATGCAGTAAATGAAGCAGGCAAAAAGGAATACCAACGTCTCAAAAATGAGATCGACAGGAAGTGCAAAATGGCTAAGCAGGGTTGGCAAGAGTACAAATGTAAGGATGTAGAGGCTTATCTCACTAGGGGTAAGATAGATACTGCCTATAGGAAAATTAAAGAGACCTTTGGAGAAAAGAATATGAATATCAAGAGCTCAGATGGAAACCCAGTTCTAAGCAAAGAAGGGAAAGCAGAAAGGTGGAAGCAGTGTATAGCGGGTCTATACAAGGGCGATGTACTTGAGGACAATATTATGGAAATGGAAGAGGATGTAGAGGAAGATGAAATGGGAGATACGATACTGCGTGAAGAGTTTGACAGAGCACTGAAAGACCTGAGTCGAAACAAGGCCCCGGGAGTAGACAACATTCCATTAGAACTACTGACAGCCTTGGGAGAGCCAGTCCTGACAAAACTCTACCATCTGGTGAGCAAGATATATGAGACAGGTGAAATACCCTCAGACTTCAAGAAGAATATAATAATTCCAATCCCAAAGAGAGCAGGTGTTGACAGATGTGAAAATTACCGAACTATCAGTTTAATAAGTCACGGCTGCAAAATACTAACATGAATTCTTTACAGACGAATGGAAAAACTAGTAGAAGCCGACCTCGGGGAAGATCAGTTTGGATTCCGTAGAAATATTGGAACACGTCAGGCAATACTGACCCTACGACTTATCTTAGAAGCTAGATTAAGGAAAGGCAAACCTACATTCCTAGTATTTGTAGACTTAGAGAAAGGTTTTGACAATGTTGACTGGAATACACTCTTTCAAATTCTGAAGGTGGCAGGGGTAAAATATAGGGAGCGAAAAGCTATTTACAATTTGTACAGAAACCAGATGGCAGTTATAAGAGTCGAGGGACATGAACGGGAAGCAGTGGTTGGGAAGGGAGTGAGACGGGGTTGCAGCCTCTCCCCGATGTTGTTCAATCTGTATATTGAGCAAGCAGTAAAGGAAACAAAAGAAAAATTTGGAGTAGGTATTAAAATCCATGGAGAAGAAATAAAAACTTTAAGGTTCACAGATGACATTGTAATTCTGTCAGAGACAGCAAAGGACTTGAAAGAGCAGTTGAATGGAATTGATAGTGTCTTGAAAGGAGGATATAAGATGAACATCAACAAAAGCAAAACAAGGATAATGGAATGTAGTCAAATTAATTCGGGTGATGCTGAGGGAATTAGATTAGGAAATGAGACACTTAAAGTAGTAAAGTAGTTTTGCTATTTGGGGAGCAAAATAACTGATGATGGTTGAAGTAGAGAGGATATAAAATGTAGACTGGCAATGGCAAGGAAAGTGTTTCTGAAGAAGAAAAATTTGTTAACATTGAGTATAGATTTAAATGTCACGAAGTCGTTTCTGAAAGTATTTGTATGGAGTGTAGCCATGTATGGAAGTGAAACATGGACGATAAATAGTTTGGACAAGAAGAGAATAGAAGCTTTCAAAATGTGGTGCTACAGAAGAATGCTGAAGATTAGATGGGTAGAACACATAACTAATGAAGAAGTATTGAATAGGATTGGGGAGAAGAGAAGTTTGTGGCACAACTTACTAGAAGAAGGGATCGGTTGGTAGGACATGTTCTGAGGCATCAAGGGATCACCAGTTTAGTATTGGAGGGCAGCGTGGAGGGTAGAAATCGTAGAGGGAGACCAAGAGATGAATACACTAAGCAGATTCAGAAGGATGTAGGTTACAGTAGGTACTGGGAGATGATGAAGCACAGGATAGAGTAGCATGGAGAGCTGCACCAAGCCAGTCTCAGGACTGAAGACCACAACAACAACGACTTGGGTGGAGGGTATGGGGACAGTGGGTTAATGGAAAGAGGCCAAGAGGGATACAGGAGTGAAGGATAACTTCCACCAGCATAGTTCAGAGGAGCTGTTGAGTTAGAGGAGGATACAGATGGCCCAGTTTTTGAAGCAGCAGCTGAATGTTGTCCCACTGGGAGGTCATCTTTGTTCTTACTCATAGTTTGGCAGTGGCCATTCATTCTGGTGGACAGCTGGTCAGTTGTCATACCAACATAAAAAGCTGTGCGGTGACTGCATCAGAGTTGGTGTATAACATGGCTGCTTTCTCAGCTGGGCCTGCCTTTGATGGTGTAGAGTAAATCTGTGACAGGGCAAGTAGGAAGGATGGATGGACTGGCAGGTCTTGCACGTGGGTCTCGCATAGGGATGTGATCATTGTGGCAAGGGGTTGGGAGTGGAAGTGTGATAGGGATGGACTAGCATGTTGTGTAGTTTGGATTAGTGATGGAGTTTCACTTTGGGAAGGGTGGGAGGATTTTGGGTAGGATGTCCCTCATTCCTGGGCACGATGGAAGATAATCAAAGCCCTGGCAATGGATATGCTTCACTTATTTCTGTCCAGGTATAGTGGGTGATGATGGGGTTGTTCCTTTGTACCTAACAAGGGGTCATTGGAGGTTTAGAGGTATGTGAGAATATGGCACAGGAAATCTGTTTTGTGGACTAGGTGTGGTTTTTTTTTTTTGGTGGGTGGCGGGTGGGGGGGGGGGGGGTTGTTAATGCACGTTGTGGGGGCTCTCGTGAAACAGACCTTCAGCATCCTGGGAAACGGAGTTCTCATCGCTGCAGATACACTGTCCATGGGTGGCCATGTTGCTTGGGAGAAATTTTTTTGTATGAAAGGGATGACAGCTGTCAAAATACGAATGCTGTTGATGGTTAGTGGATATTAATATGCACGTAAGTATGGATATAGCTATTGGAGAGCTGGAGGTCCATGTCCACAAAAGTGGCACATTGTGTTGAAGAGGACCAGGTGAAGCATATGGGAGAGATGTTGAGGTTGTGAAGGAGTGGGGATAGAGTGTCATGGCCCAGAGTCCAGATTGTGAAGGTATTATCAATGAACCTGAACAGATGAAGGGTTTGGGGTTTTGAGAGGCTAGAATAGTGCTGTGCCTTAGCTGTGGAATTCAGTGACAGAATAGACTGTCAAGGGGAATATGATTCTGACAACAATGAAAGAAAGCCTTTACGTAGTGGTATCTCATGGTAGATGGCACAGCATGCAAATGGGCGTGTGTGGTGGAGGGTACTTATGTGAGTTTGTGTTTGTGACAGTGACGTTCGGAGTTGGTGTTGCAATGGTCCATGGTCCGTGACTGTTTCGTTGGTTAGGCTCAGGCAATTAGCATGCTTTGATAGCAAAATGTCTATAAGTGTTCCTGAAAACATTTTAGGCAGGCTTCTGACACGGTGGAACAGTTATGAGTTCTTTCTTGCTGTATGGCCATGGTAGTGCTCCTGTCCACTAAACAAGAGCAGTTGCAGAGTGGTACAGAGATAATAAGTTGCTGGATTGGCAGGCTGGAAATTGTTATCTGGGTCGCTTGAAAGTGTTTGGATACACTAATGTGCAGTTGCGTGCCACTTCTTGTCGTCCAGTATGCCAAGAATAGTTATTTCACACTGGGGTTTGGGAGGCCATTGGCTACATGGTGAGTATTTAAAGCTGTAAATATTAATGTGTAGATCAGGGGCGGGCAAACGTTGCACGCGGCTCATGAGCGCACAGTGTTGCACTTGTGCTGCTCGCGTGCAATCGTCGACTGGGGCAGTGGCGACAGCTGGCAGGTTGCAGTATAGTAGTACCAGGCTAAGCTACGGATGTTGATGTGAAGCGACCACTACGTAGTGAACATTGTATTTCAGGAACTGGAAAATGCAGAGTGAATCAAGGAAACGGAGAAGTGGAGATTTGCTATCTTTTAAAAAGGAATGGGAGAATCATTTTTTCTTTATCCAAAAACGTGAAAATTTGAAATGTTTAGTATGTGGCAGTATTCTTGCTGTTCAGCTGAAGTTAAGTATTGAACGCCATTATAATAAATTTCACAAGGACGAGTACAATTTATTGTCGGATTCTGACCAGATGGGGAACTGACTGAGCTTAAGAAGAGCGATCTGATGACACTAAATGAATCTGGCATAAGTTGCTGTTGTCACAAGAGATCTATGACTTTCTTTCATCATGTCTCTCATCTAACTGATTTAACATTTTATGGAGCAAGGGTTTCAATTTTTCAGTATGACAACAATGATAGCCCAGTGGTAGTGCAAGTTATAAGATTGCGCTTAATATAGCGAGAGCTGGAAAACTATTTGCAGAAGGACAGTTTATAAAGGAGTGCATCAGTGATACTGCTGATTTACTTTGCCCACTGGATGCAAATCAGTTTCGAGCTATCACTCTTTCTCGGCGGATTGTAAGTCATTGTATAAGTGCCAAAGCAGGTGACGTTTACCGTCAATTAAGGGATGCAGTGCAGGAGTTTATTGCATTTTCCATTGCACTTGCTGAGTCCACAGATATTTCAGACACCACGCAATTAGTGATTTATGTCTGCGGCGTGGACACTGCTCTGTACATAACAGAGGATTTTTTTTAGATATTATATCTTTAAAAAGCACAACCACTGGCGCGGACATCCTAAAAGCCATTGAAGAAGCTGTTGATTCAGCTGGCTTAAACTGGGAACGTTTGGTGTCAATGGCAACAATGAAAGGGGATTTGTTGGATTACTAAGAAAAAAGTTACAGCGTACAGAAGAATCATTGTACAGCATCCACTATATTTTGCACCAAGAAGTACTCTGTGGAAAAGCAGAAAAACTGGGGGACGTCATGCAAGTGGTTATTCCGGCAGTTAATTATTTGAGATCCCATGGACCTACACAGTTTCACACATATTTAGCTGAAATTGGGGAAGAGTACAGTGACATACCATACCACAGTGAAGTCCGCTGGCTTAGCTGCGGTAATGTACTCAAAAGATTTTTTGAGCTGAGAATACCAATAAATCAGCTTTTAAAGGACAAAGGAAGGTATGACCCGAAGTTAGAAGATTCAGAGTGAGTTGCCGACCTTGCATTTTTAGTGGACATTACTGGACACATGAATGCATTGGACACAAGTTCGCAAGGAGAAAATCAGCTAATTTGTGAAGTGGCTGAAAAGGTGCAAGCTTTCACTAGCAAGCTTGAGCTGTGGGAACGACAGCTCTTGTCAGGGAATGCAGTGCATTTCCCTACTCTGTCTACTGTGCGAGAACAGAATTGCGAAGAATATGTTTCCGTACTTAGTGCAATAAAAGAGGAATTTCTCAAGCAATTTGAGGATATATTATATTTATCCCAAGCTTTTGAATCGTTCTCGAGACCATTTGCTGTTTTTGTAGATGATATTCATCCCAATTTACCAATGGAATTAATAGATCTACAGTGTAATTCTCATCTGAGAGATAAGTTCCTTTTAGCAAGACATGTAATAGACTTTTATCACGACTTTCCACAGCAAGAGTTTTATCGTCTCCATCGTGAAGCCACAAAGATAATGTCAATGTTTGGCTCAACATACGTTTGTGAGAGATTTTTTTCTGTTATGAAAATTAATAAGCCTCGGTTAAGAGCAAACATCAGTGATGAAAATGTACGTAACTGTTTGTGTTTGTCTGTATGTAGAAATTTTGTTCCAGACATTAAAAATATTGTAAACTCCACCTGTGATAATTAAATACAAAGTATCAAAGGTAATAGATACCCTTTCAAACAATGATTTCTTTCAAGCACTCCTACTAACCTTGTTCCTTCATTCAATAAAGCAAGCTAGGAAACAAAATGCATTACAGAGGAAGGAACAGAGAAGACGGTATGGTGGGGAGGGGAGAGAAGTGGGTGGCCAGCTTGCTCCTGTGAGCATGCAGAACACCTGTTAACTGCACACGTGCAAGTGCATCGCACACGTGCAGGATTCCTGCCCACCCCTAGTGTAGATGGTGTCCTCATGGTGGAAAGCTCTGTGGTTAAGTGTTGGATTACAAATCCAAAGTTCTGGGGTTCAGTGCTTGGTTGTCCCTAGTATTGCTTCTGCTGCCCCTGACAGTGATTTGTTAATGTGAATATTGCCATGTTATGTAGTTTAGAATCCATGGGGTCCTCTATAACTGGCTGTGAAGTCTGACAGGAGGTAACAGAAAAACAAGGACATATCACAGCTGATAGGATGACATCTGGTAAAGTTCTGTTCTTTTCTAAGTAACCTTCATGTAAGGACAGCTTTAATTTTTTATGATAGAAAGAGAAAATGCATGGCATTAAGTCAGATGAATGGATTGTTGTACTCTACAATATAGTAATGTGATTCACTGTGTTGTTGTTGTGGTCTTCAGTCCTGAGACTGGTTTGATGCAGCTCTCCATGCTACTCTGTCCTGTGCAAGCTTCTTCATCTCCCAGTACCTACTGCAACCTACATCCTTCTGAAGCTGCTTAGTGTATTCATCTCTTGGTCTCCCCCTACGATTTTTACCCTCCACGCTGCCCTCCAATATTAAATTGGTGATCCCTTGATGCCTCAGAACATGTCCTACCAATCGATCCCTTCTTCTAGTCAAGTTGGGCCACAAACTTCTCTTCTCCCCAATCCTATTCAATACTTCCTCATTAGTTATGTGATCTACCCATCTAATCTTCAGCATTCTTCTGTAGCACCACATTTCGAAAGCTTCTATTCTCTTCTTGCCCAAACTATTTACCGTCCATGTTTCACTTCCATACATGGCTACACTCCATACAAATACTTTCAGAAATGACTTCCTGACACTTAAATCTATACTCGATGTTAACAAATTTCTCTTCTTCAGAAACGCTTTCCTTGCCATTGCCAGTCTACATTTTATATCCTCTCTACTTCGACCATCATCAGTTATTTTGCTCCCCAAATAGCAAAACTCCTTTACTACTTTAAGTGTCTCATTTCCTAATCTAATTCCCTCAGCGTCACCTGACTTAATTCGACTACATTCCATTATCCTCGTTTTGCTTTTGTTGATGTTCATCTTATATCCTCCTTTCAAGACACTGTCCATTCCGTTCAACTGCTCTTCCAGGTCCTTTGCTGTCTCTGACAGAATTACAATGTCATCGGCAAACCTCAAGGTTTTTATTTCTTCTCCATGGATTTTAATACCTACTCCAAATTTTTCTTTTGTTTCCTTTACTGCTTGCTCAATATACAGATTGAATAACATCGGGATGAGGCTACAACCCTGTCTCACTCCCTTCCCATCCACTGCTTCCCGTTCATGTCACTTGACTCTAATAATTGCCATCTGGTTTCTGTACAAATTGTAAATAGTCTTTCGCTCCCTGTATTTTACCCCTGACACCTTTAGACTTTGAAAGAGTGTATTCCAGTCAACATTGTCAAAAGCTTTCTCTAAGTCTACAAATGCTAGAAACGTAGGTTTGCCTTTCCTTAATCTTTCTTCTAAGATAAGTCGTAAGGTCAGTATTGCCTCACGTGTTCCAGTATTTCTACGGAATCCAAACTGATCTTCCCCGAGGTCGGCATCTACTAGTTTTTCCATTCGTCTGTAAAGAATTCGTGTTAGTATTTTGCAGCTGTGGCTTATTAAACTGATTGTTCGGTAATTTTCACATCTGTCAACACCTGCTCTCTTTGGGATTGGAATTATTATATTTTTCTTGAAGTCTGAGGGTATTTCGCCTGTTTCATACATCTTGCTCACTAGATGGTAGAGTTTTGTCAGGACTGGCTCTCCCAAGGCCGTCAGTAGTTCCAATAGAATGTTGTCTACTCCGGGGGCCTTGTTTCGATTCAGGTCTTTCAGTGCTCTGTCAAACTCTTCATGCAGTATCGTATCTCCCATTTCATCTTCATCTACATCCTCTTCCATTTCCATAATATTGTCCTCAAGTACATCACCCTTGTATAGACCCTGTATATACTCCTTCCACCTTTCTGCTTTCGCTTCTTTGCTTAGAACTGGGTTTCCATCTGAGCTCTTGATGTTCATACAAGTGGTTCTCTTATCTCCAAAGGTCTCTTTAATTTTCCTGTAGGCAGTATCTATCTTACCCCTAGTGAGATAAGCCTCTACATCCTTACATTTGTCCTCTAGCCACCCCTGCTTAGCCATTTTGCAATTCCTGTCGATCTTATTTTTGAGACGTTGGTATTCCTTTTTGCCTGCTTCATTAACTGCATTTTTATATTTTCTCCTTTCATCAATTAAATTCAATATTTCTTCTGTTACCCAAGGATTTCTAAGAGCCCTGGTCTTTGTACCTACTTGATCCTCTGCTGCCTTCACTACTTCATCCCTCAAAGCTACCCATTCTTCTTCTACTGTATTTCTTTCCCCCATTCCTGTCAATCGTTTCCTTATGCTCTCCCTAAAACTCTGTACAACCTCTGGTTCTTTCAGTTTATCCAGGTCCCATCTCCTTAAATTCCCACCTTTTTGCAGTTTCTTCAGTTTTAGTCTACAGGTCATAACCAATAGATTGTGGTCAGAGTCCACATCTGCCCCTGGAAATGTCTTACAATTTAAAACCTGGTTCCTAAATCTCTGTCTTACCATTATATAATCTATCTGATACCTTTTAGTACCTCCAGGGTTCTTCCATGTATACAGCCTTCTATCATGATTCTTAAACCAAGTGTTAGCTATAATTAAGTTGTGCTCTGTGCAAAATTCTACCAGGCGGCTTCCTCTTTCATTTCTTAGCCCCAATCCATATTCACCTACTATGTTTCCTTCTCTCCCTTTTCCTACACTCGAATTCCAGTCACCCATGACTATTAAATTTTCGTCTCCCTTCACTATCTGAATAATTTCTTTTATATCATCATACATTTCTTCAATTTCTTCATCAGCTGCAGAGCTAGTTGGCATATAAACTTGTACTACTGTAGTAGGCGTGGGCTTCGTGTCTGTCTTGGCCACAATGCGTTCACTATGCTGTTTGTAGTAGCTTACCAGTATTCCTATTTTCCTATTCATTATCCATTTCCCTTTTTAGATTTTCTATCCTACCTGCCCGATTAAGGGATCTGACATTCCACGCTCCGATCCGTAGGACGCCAGTTTTCTTTCTTCTGATAACGACATCCTCTTGAGTAGTCCCCGCCCGGAGATCCGAATGGGGGACTATTTTACCTCCGGAATATTTTACCCAAGAGGATGCCATCATCATTTAATCATACAGTAAAGCTGCATGCCCTCGGGAAAAATTACGGCCGTAGTTTCCCCTTGCTTTCAGCCGTTTGCAGTACCAGCACAGCAATGCCGTTTTGGTTATTGTTACAAGGCCAGATCAGTCAATCATCCAGACTGTTGCCCTTGCAACTAATGAAAAGGCTGCTGCCCCTCTTCAGGAACCACACGTTTGTCTGGCCTCTCAACAGATACCCCTCCGTTGTGGTTGTACCTACAGTATGGCCATCTGTATCGCTGAGTGATTCACTACCAATTCACTACCAATATTAAAAATACTACTAAGTTCTTGTTATATGGAAAACTTGTATGCAGTTATAGTTGTGTGCTATTTATTGTTAATAGAGATAAAAAAAATTCTACCAAAAATATGCAAATTTCTTACTCATAGTAACTGACATCATTATGGACTTGAAGAATAAAGGGATATACTGGACTATCAAAAAGAAAATAGAAGATTAATTATATTAATTAAAAGCTTTCCATCTTATGCATGCCTGAAAGAAATTGTTTACTACATTTACATCCAGCTGGTGTTACAATACTGTGTAGCATCATATTCCACACAGCTGCTCCCTCTAAATATTGCAAATTACACTTCTGCTGTTCTAGAAAGCATCTGTTCACTTGTTGCATTAATTACAGTTACAGTTCATAAACCAGTAGTTACATGTGCATCTCAAAAAGATGTTAATTATTCTAATAACCATTCCAGCTTAGAGCAAATAATGGCCTTTGGTTCTTGGGAAAACAAGAATTCCAGTAATTAATTGTAAAAGGAACATAATTTACATTATATTGAAACAAAGAAGCATTTTAGGATAACACAGACCCATATATAAAACACACTTTGCTACAGTACTGCCAGCTCCAGTGATTAAGGCAATTGCCACAATACCGATGTAACCATCTGTGGAAGTCGGTTCTCCTTGTACTTGCAAGTGTGTGTGAGAGAATAGGTTAACCGCTAAATCTCTCATACTGAAAGAAGACAGCGCCCAGTGAATCATCTCCTCCAAAATAAGATGAAGGAAATCTCAGTAAATGTAATAGAGAGAAAGAAATGAACAGCCTATCTTCCAATGTGCCAGTGATGTCTGATACTGATGATTATCTCATGATGAAGCTGTAATGAGTGAGCCACCCAGCCACACCAACCCTCTGTACTTAGTGATTCTTTCTCCATCAAAATGGAAAGGTAAAAGAAACAAATATCCCAACATTAAATGACTGTCATCATACAGGGGAATATATAAATGGCTTTAGGTCTCATGTGGATAAACTGAAGCTCCTACTGCAGGAAAAGCTACTTTCTCTACCTCTCCAAAAGATACATTTTGAAGCTCCCTGGGCACCTGTATTACCGGTGCATAAACCTCACAGAAAAGACTGCGATAACAGTGAAAGGCAGAGTAGTTGTCTTTGTCAATGTATCCTTTCGTAAGCCCTATTTTCTTAACCACAATGCCATGAACTGCTGCTATCTTGCATTTAAGTATGCTCCCTAAGACCATCACCAAATGAACCATCACATGCCTCAGATGCCTAGTGGTTGAGAAGAGCCTCTTGTCAGGAAACACACATGAAATGATGCATGTCAACATACCATCTGGATTATTCCATTGACCTCGCCTGCTCTGTGGTTATTGCAGTTGCTATGGCTCCTTTGTGAGTCCTGATGAGGGATATTCACATCAGTGACAACTTCCCAATATAATGTACTTACCGGTAAAAAAAAGCCTGAAAACAGACTGCTAAAATGGACCTGTGCCAAGGCAAACAGGATTGGCTGAATTTGAGAAACATGACTCTGCCGTATAACATCTTCTGAGAGCCACAGCTGCAAAGACATGCAGAAGAACAAACTTAATTTTAACTGTAAAAATTATGAGATCTACAATCGGTTCTTCTTTGTATTGGAAACTCAAGCTATATGGACTGCCTCTCATGACACCACTGCAGAACTAGATATGATTCATTACAGCACACTAAAACAGTTATATTTGACATCAAATAAAATACTTTTTCACCAAAATTTGGTCTGAGAGCTTATATTCAGGCTCAGGGAGAGAAGCTGACCAGTTCACCACCAGCAATACATGGTAAGTATTTGATATTGCTAGCCACTTGTGCTGGCAAAAGTCAGAAAAAGCTCTAAATGATCATTGACTAAAGGTCATGAGACAAGCTCCAACAGACAGCACATCAGTTTTGTGAAACAAAAAGAGGTACAAAGGGTGTTTATACTAAAGGTAATAAAATGCTCCCTCATTATTTCAACTATTAACAAATTTTAGCTACCACTAATTTTATTTATTAAATACAGTTAAGTGTATAATTTTTCCATTTGCCTGAAAACAAGTTGCATCATTTGCTTAAGTGTCATTGGTAACAACTGTTACATCATTGAGTACCATTGAGCCCCATGAATACTTTTGAACAAAAACACTTGCTTTTCTCATATGGAATTTGCCACATTATGAACCCATAAATGATGAAATACAAAAGAGAAGCAATTAGTTCAGTTAGTAGAATTTTAGTAATCTTAATTAAAATGATAATAATAAAACATATTAATAATTATGGTTTAATTTTCAGTACAATGTACACTGTGTATCTTTGTTCAGTATAGTAATGTTATTCGTCTTCCTCCTCCTCCTCTTCATCCTCATCCTCCAACTCTTCACACTTTTTTTTCTTTTCAATTGGAAGCCTAATAACATGGATTTTAAGACTTAGTATTTCTTCGGTGCCAATTGTGAGGACTATAACTACTCTCCATTCATCTCCATCAAGTTTCTTTGGGAAAACAGTTTCCATTACAGTGAACTGATTGAGAATAACATCATTCTGAAAAATAAAGACAATAATTAAATTCATGACATATAAATAAAAATAGTAATATACACTAAGAAGGACAGCATGTTTCTAGCTCCACCAGTAGCGCCTGCACAACCCAAGTAAGCCAGTCCATCAGGTTACACAGAAACTTCTGATGCTTTAAACAAATCTGCATGAAGTCCTCAAAACACAGGCTGTATACACACAAAGCCAAGAAACAAGTCAACTTTGTAGGGAGATGAGTTACTCCAAAAATACTTCTACAATCTTCACCGGCCATCATGCTTTTAATTTATTCTTATGAGGCTACGTCAAGAATCATATTTATGCCACTAAAGTTTATGATCTTCAAGATCCCAGGGATTGGACTGTTGACCAACTTTAGAAATGTTGGAGTAAATAGGATACAAGCTGAATATAGTCTAGGCATCCTTATGCAACCACATTGCACATAGAAGTATTACATTTATTGTTGGGAAACAAAGTTGAGATCCCATTGCGTTCTGTGAGTTCCATGTATATTTGTATAATTAGTTTATATCTGAAAAGAAAGATGATGAGACTTACCAAACAAAAGCGCTGGCAGGTCGATAGACACACAAACAAACACAAACATACACACAAAATTCTAGCTTTCGCAACCAACAGTTGCCTCGTCAGGAAAGAGGGAAGGAGAGGGAAAGACAAAAGGATTTGGGTTTTAAGGGAGAGGGTAAGGAGTCATTCCAATCCCGGGAGCGGAAAGACTTACCTTAGGGGGAAAAAGGACAGGTATACACTCGCACACACACACACATATCCATCCGCATATACATTTGGTGTATATGCGGATGGATATGTGTGTGTGTGCGAGTGTATACCTGTCCTTTTTCCCCCTAAGGTAAGTCTTTCCACTCCCGGGATTGGAATGACTCCTTACCCTCTCCCTTAAAACCCAAATCCTTTTGTCTTTCCCTCTCCTTCCCTCTTTCCTGACGAGGCAACTGTTGGTTGCGAAAGCTAGAATTTTGTGTGTATGTTTGTGTTTGTTTGTGTGTCTATCGACTTGCCAGCGCTTTTGTTTGGTAAGTCTCATCATCTTTCTTTTCAGATATATTTTTTCCACGTGGAATGTTTCCCTCTATTATATTCATTGTATAATTAGTTTGGATTATAGAGCACAATGAAATTAGAGTATTTTGATCCAGACACCTTATAGATATGTTAAAGATTTAAAACTCAGCAATTTCCTTGAAGAAACTTTTTTAGGCTGCATCAGTAAGTTAGATTAACAGATATGTGCAGACTGACTAAATGAAATTCATATAAATTATCGTGATGCTCTATGGAGATACAGAACAAAGTGTCATTTAGTGTCACAAAAAATGAAAGGAGGTGGTGCAAATGAAGAAGAGACATTAAAAGAGGACAGGAATACTCCATAATTCAGTAAAAACAGGGGTGACTAAGGAGAATGTAATTTGAGAAAAGTCATCATGTACCTTGAGAACAGGACACTCCCTAGTAAAATTGCTGGCACGCCAGATCATTTCCATCTTTGACTTCTGTTGCTCCATATACTCGCACAGTTTCATAGGACCAGTAGGTGCCAATGCATTCCATGAATTGCTTACGAGCTTCTCTGGAGAGATCTCAATCTGAAACACAAGAGTAGCTTTTCAGAAAAACACACTAGCAGTGGTTTTATTTAAAAAGAAAACATTTTTTTCTGTTGCTATAGCATTTGTTTCACTCTACTGGTGCCATCACATGCCAACCATGGTGTCTAATATGACACACTGCTGCATTATTAGGTTAACTGCTTTATGAACCCTCATTAATCTATCATTCACTTTTCTGCTGGTTCACTGGTTTCCATACTTCTGTGTCATTTTATATGACTACAGCTATGACAGACATAACTTCCAAGCACAATACTGATGTACCTGTCTACAGTCAGACTGCTTGACCTGTCCACAGCTACTCAACTGTATCATTACTGCGAATAAAAATTTCCTTTTTCGTTTTTGTATGATTTTTCCTCCCTGTTATTGATGATAAGCATGAGTGTGCAAAACTTTTCTTAGTCAACTGAATTTTTCTGCCGTAATTGTATTTTATCATTGTGTTCATGAGTATAGATGAACACTCACCAAATGGCAGAAACATTGAGTCATCAACAGGAATGCACGAAAAATATAACTTGTTGACTTTCAGCACACACACACACACACACACACACACACACACACACACACACACACACACACACGGCCCTACATTGTGCTGGTTAGACACACGAGCTTTCATTTCAGAAGTGGACTAGGATGGGATGGGGTGGGTAGAAGGGGAGAGAGGTGTGAGATGGTTAGTTAGTGGCTTGGAGGTTGGCAGTAGGTTTTCTGGCTAGGAATGTGGACGGGAGGGTTGGAAAATGCACATACTAAGCATGTGAGACAACCAGATCTGGTGGGGTGCGATACACAGTGAAGTTGACTTGTAGAAATGGAATGGGAAGAGGGGGGGGGGGGGTTGCTTGACAGGACAGAGGAAGGAGAAACTGGGAACTGGGAAACTGCTGGTGTGGGGGACAGTGGTCAACAGAGACTGAAGCTAGGAGGGTTACAAGAGCAAAGGATGTATTGCAAGGATAATCCCACCTGCATAGCTCATAAAAGCTGATGGCGTGAATTGTGAAGCAGCCAGTGAAATTATGCATTTTGTGCTCAGGTGCATGTTCTTCTTGGCCACAGTTTGGCAATGGTATTCATTTTGTCTTACTGACATAAAAAGCTGTGCGATTGCCTCAGAGTTGGTGTATGAGACAGTTGATTTCATAGGTGGGCCTGCCTCTGATGGAGTAGGATAAGCCAGTGACAGGACTGGAGTAGGAAGTGCTAAGTGCGTGGAGTGGACAGGTCTTGCACCTGTGTCTTCCACAGAGATATGATTGCTTTGGCAAGCGATTAGGAGTGAGAGTAACATGAGGATGGACCAGAATCTTACATGGATTGGGTGGGTGACAAAATACCACTTTATGAAGTGTGAGAAGGTTATTGGGTAGGATGTCCCTTGTTTCTGTGCATGATGAGAGATAATCAGAGCCTTGGTGATGGATATGCTTCACTTGTTCCGGTCCATGGTGATAATGGGTGATGAGGGAGTTGCTCATTTGTACCTGTTTCGTGGAGTGGTGGGAGGATTAGCAGTATGTGAGGATATGGCACAGGGAATCTGTTTATGGATTTGGTTTGGAGAGGGGGGAGGAGTGCTGGTAGTGCCAGTTTGTGAAGGCTCTTATGAGACCTTCAGCAGACTGGGAAATGGAGTTCCCATCACTGCAGATACATCATCCATGGGCAGCCAGACTATGTGGAAGCAATTTTTTGGTATGGAAGGGATGACAGCTGTCAAAATGCAAATACTGTTGGTGGCTAGTGGGTTTAATATGTACATAGGTGTAGATGGAGCCATCAGAGAGATGGAGGTCAATGTTCAGGAAGGTTGCACATTGGGTTGAGGAGGACCAGGTGAAGCAGATGGGAGAGAAGATGAGGTTGCAGAGGAATGAGAATGGGGTGCCTTGGTCCTGAGCCCAGAGCATGAAGGTATCAGAATGAACCTGGATCAGAAAAGGGTTTTGGAGAGCTAGGAAGGTTTCTTCTAGACACTCCATAGAAAGGTTAGTGTAAGAAAATCCAAAAAGTGTGCCCATGGCCACACTGTTGATTTGTTTCTATACCTTCCCCTCACAGGAGAAGTAGTTATATCATAGGATATGCAATACGAGGTAGTGGGTTTGGAGTCTGAATGCCACTGGGGGAGGTAGTGGTCGATAACAGCAAGGCCATGCATATGAAGGATTTCGGTGTGTAAGGAGGTATCATCAACAGTGAAGAGTAGATATCCAGGAGGTAAAGGAATGGGGATGGTGGTGAGTCAGTGGAGGCTGTAGTTAGTGTCTTTGATGTGAGAAGCTAGGTTGCAGACAATTGATTACAGTTGTTGGTGAACAAGATCAGAAATTCTTTCAGTATCAGCACAATAACCAGCAGTGATGGGGCAGTCATGATTGTTGGGTTTTTGGGTTTTGAGGAGCATGTAAAAGGTGGGTGTGCAGGGTGTCATTAGTGTAAGGAGGGAGATGGACTCAGGGGAGAAGTTCTGTGATAGGCCTAATTATTTCAGTAGGGATTGGTGGTGCTCAAAATTACTTTCCTGGAATGAGATCACTGTGGCAGAGATTGTTTCTGTAGGGTCTGTCAGTTGATGGAAGTCTTCTGTCAGACTATCACTGCAATTCATCATTGTAGTGGTGGAGCCTTTGTCTGCAGGGAGGAAGGTCAGGATGTGTTTTGATGTGAATGGCTGTCCTGTCTTCTACTGAGAGGTTAATGTTTCTAGGAAGGGACCTAGGAAAGGGTGGTTAGGCCAACTTGGAGCTTAGGAAAACCTGGAATGTAACCAACTGACCAGTTGGGAGAGAAGGGGTGGAGGGGGGGGGGGGGGGGGAGGGGCAGAAGGTCTTGGTTGGGTGGTGGTATGAACTTGGAAAGGTAAGGTTCAATGTTGGGGTTAAGTGGTTAAGTTGGCTTTGGGTAGAGGGATTGGTAGCAAAGAACTGTTTCCGCAGGGAAACACAATTTCAACAGGCTATGCTGTCATCTTCAAGTCTTAAAATATTTTTGTTGTGTAACATGTTCATTTTATGTTGACATCACACACGATATGTCAAGTGGATCAAAACAGCGCATTACAAAAAGTTTTTCTTCGCTAAAAAATTAAAAAAAATAACAACATAAAGCACCTTTTATGATGTGCTATTTTTATCCACTTGACATCTTGTGTGTGATGTCAGTGTAAAATAAACATGGTTTACAACAAAAAGATTTTAAGACCTGAAGATTACATCATAGTCTGTTGAAACCATTTGTCTTAAATTTAAAAACAATACTTTATGTATCTTGGCTGTCGAATGGTTTTGAACAATTAAACAGATCACCAATCAGCTTTCTCAAAATGAGAAAATTCAATGAAACTGGTATCAGTAACCATGATGTGGTTGTAGCAACAATGATTACGAAAGAACAAAGGGCAACTGCAACAAGTTGAAAGATTTGCATGTTCAGCAAAGTAGATGAAGAGGCAGGAGTGATATATGTCAATGGCGACATTAAAACTTCTAGCTCTGGACAGCAGAGGAACTCAGGTTAAGTTTATAAAATAGTTGACCAAACACTGGATACATATTTACCTAGCAGGACAGTCTATGATGTGAGGGACTCTCCATGGTATTCAGTCTCTGTAAAGAAACTTCTGAAGCAGTGATTACTGCCAATAGTTGTAAATCACAGCATATATCTTTTCATAGAGAAATGCTAAATAAAAAATGTTTGGCTATCAAAATGGCTAAAACCTTCAATGACAGCTGTAGCAGAATCTTACTAAAGGACCTCTCACAAAACCAAATTCTAGTCATATATAAAGGCAGTCAGTCATCAAAGTTACGGTACCTGTGTTGTCTTTGAGGATAACAAAGTAAAAGGAGAAATTCTGAACTCCATTTTCAATTATTCCTTTATAAGGGAGTGAGTATTGCTCTGTTTTGTTTCTCAGACCATGCAAAGATGGAATCACATAGAAATTAGTGTATGTGGCAGTGAGAATCAACTAAAATTGTTATCAGGTTCTACACTGAATTTGCAGCTGGGTTAGCCCCTGTTTTAACTATAATATATTGTACATTCCTTGAACAAACAAACATGCTCAGTAACTGGAAGAAAGCGCAGGTGACACCTGTCTAATAGAAGGGAAGCAGAAGTGATGCATGAAACTACAGTTCAGTGTCCTTGACATCCTTTGGTTGTAGACTCTTAGAACAGATTCTGGGTTCAAACATAATGAGGTACCTTGAACAGAATGGCCTCCCCCATGTCAACCAGCATGGACTCTGAAAACATCGGTCAAGTGAAACCCAACTTCAGCTTTTCTCACGTGACATACCAAAAGCCATAGACCAATGCAGTCAGGTAAATGCAAATTTCTTTACTTTTGAAAAGCATTTGTCTCAGTACGACACTGATAATTCTTTCAAATGTACAATCATACAGGATATCAAACAAAATTTGTAACTGGATTGATGACTTGTTAGTACGGAGGACACTCTTGGATGGAGAGTCATCAAAAGACGTAGAAGGAACATCAGGCAAGCCCCAGGGAAATGTCTTGGGACACTGTTGCTCATTTTGTATGTAAATGACCTGGCTAACTATAGACATAGTAACTTCAGGCTTTTCACAAATGATGCAGTTATCTATAACAAAGAACAGTCTGAAAAAAGCTGCATAGGTGACCAAACAATGAAAAGTCCAGAATGGAATAACGACATTATATAAAAGATAGATTACTGTTCAACATATAGAGGAGGTGTTGAGTTGCAGACAGGCGTGATGAAAAATAATGCTAGAAATATTTCAGCTTCTGAGCAAAGTCCTCCCCCTGAAGTAGAAAACATTCACACAACATCACCATCACCACACCACCACCACCACCAACAACAACAACAACAATAACAACAACTCACACCCCTATGGCCACTGTCTTGGAGTGCTAAGGTCCAACTGTGACTGTGTCTGACATTAGCACCAATCTAGATGGGATGGGTAGTTGTGGGGAGGGGGAGGGATGTGAGAGAGAACAGGGTAGGGGTTGTGGAAGATACTAGTGCTGCCTGAGGGAGCATGCAGGGACCTCATGGGGACAGGGTACGATGGCATAGGGAGGCTGTGCTGGGGGTTGGGAAGGAGAAGGAGAGAAGTAGAAAAGAGGGAACGACAATGTAGGTGCAGTGGTGGGATAGAAGTCATTTGCAGTACTGAAGTGGGTGAGAGAAAGGAAGGGGACAGACAGGCAGAGGAGTGAGCCTAATGAAAGTTGAGAACAGGAGGTTATTGGAATGGAGGATATGTTGTAGGGAGAGTTCTCACCTGAGCAGTTCAGAAAAGCTGGTGTTGTTGGGATGAATCCAGATGGCACAGGCTGTGAAGCATTAATTAAAATAAAGCACATTGTTTAGCATTTTGCAGTGGCTATTCATGTGGACAGACAGCCTGTTAATTGTTATGCCCACACAGAATGCAGCACGGTGAGATTGCCACTAAGTTGGTAGATCACATGGCTTCTTTCATGGGTGTTCCTGACTTTGATGGGATTGGAGATGCCTGTAACCAGAGTGGATAGGTGGTAGTGGAAAGATTTGTGAGACATATATTGCATCTGGGTCTGTTGCAGGGATATGAGCTGTGAGCAGTGGTGGAGTAGAGACGACAAAGATGTGTGTAGATTGGGTGGGTGACAGAGTACCACTGTGGAAGGGATGGGAAGATATTTTTCATTTCAGGGTAGGAAGAGAGATGGTCGAAAGCATGGTAGAGAACGTGATTCAGTTGCTCCAGTCCTGGGTGGGACGGAGTCATGAGAGAGGAGCTCTTTTGTGGCTTGATAGTGGGTGTGTGGGGGATCATAGCCAACTGGTGAGACAAGGCATGGGAAACCTGCTTCTGGACAATGCTGGAAGGGTAATTTTGATCTCTGAAGGCCTCAGTGAGACCCTTGGCACATTTGGAGAGGGTCTGCTCATCATTACAGATGTGAGGACCACTGGTGGCTAATCTGTATGGTATGGATTTCTTGGTGTTGAATGGGTGGCTGCCTTAACAAACAGGATTAACAGTAAATATTAAACATAAACAAGAAATGTTCACAGATTTGTTCATCTCATGACAGAAAATCTCAGAGATACTGAAAAACTTTAATTGGTGGGTGCTTGAAGATAGAGGCAAAGTATCCCATTAAAGCATAGTTACAAAGTTTAAAGGACCTGAAACTTCCTGGCAGATTAAAACTGTGTGCTGGACCGAGACTCGAACTCGGGACCTTTGCCTTTCACAGGCAAGTGCTCTACCATCTGAGCTACCCAAGCACGACTCACGCCCCGTCCTCACAGCTTTACTTCCGCCAGTACCTCGTTTCCTACTTTCCAAACTTCACAGAAGCTCTCCCGCGAAACTTGCAGAACTAGCACTCCTGGAAGAAAGGATATTGCGGAGACATGGCTTAGCCACAGCCTGGGGGATGTTTCGAGAATGAGGTTTTCACTCTGCAGCAGAGTGTGCGCTGATATGAAACTTCCTGGCAGATTAAATAAATAAGTAAATAAAAACAATGCGCATTTCTTTTGGAGTGACTCACTAATTAATTCAGCATTTATTATTCTAATGTGTTTAATTAATACTCTATATCTACATCTGCATCTATGTCTATACTCTGCAAACCATTGTGAGGTGCATGGCAGAGGGTATATAAATGAGGAAATAAAACTTTATGCGTTATTTTATCACATTTTGAAAAACCATTTGTTACTACCTGGTATGGTTTTAAAGGTAGTAAAGTCTTAAGTTGTAAAGAAAAGTCATGGACACACTCTATATCTTTCCTATTCATGGATGTCATAGAAACAGTTTTCCTGTTTGTATTCAGATTCAATTAAAACTGTTTCTGCAAGCTGTACTGTTGTAGCCCATCATCAAGATGGCTGCTGCACCTGTTGCTTATTGAAGCAACATGCTGTTAGAGAGTTCCTGTGTTGCGAGAACAAGATAGAGACAAACATTCACAAGAGGTTGAAGAAGGTGTATAGGAATGAGACAGTTGATCACAGTTCAGTTAGTCATTCGGTAATCGGATTATCTGTTGAAAGTGGACATTCCAATACTTGGAACCTCACATGCAGCAACAGACCAAGCTCTGCACAGTGTATAGCTCTACACAGTGTATAGCGTATTCACTATCTCATTTTGGTTAAAACTGCATAATAGTGAACAAACTGTCACTCTGAGTGGCAATAGGAGAACTGAGAGCTAAATATTGAGACAATTGAAGTGGGTGTTAAGGTGGATTCTGTGAATGTTGATGTATGGTCACGCAGAAACACAAAAGACTTTTGGAACAATATGAGAATTCTTGAATGACTTCCTTGCAATAATTGTGATGGAAAATGAAACCTTGTTGCATAACTTTGAACTGGAGATGAAAAAACAATAGACAGGATGGCATCACGCAAACTCATCAAAGAAGAAGAAATTCAAAACTGTGCCTTCTGCAGGAAAAGTGATGAATCATATGTTTTTTGATTGAAAAGAACTGTTGCTTGTGGGCTTAATTCCACACAGCACCATTATCTGCAATGACGTGTATGCGACAACCCTTAAAAAACTTCTTGCTCCAATGTTTTGCATTGGGTGACATCAGCAGAAACATGATGATCTACTGTTGCATGGTAATGCATGGCCATATGTTGGTGAGAGAAGCACCACCAAGATCACAAAGCTTGAATGGAATTAAGAAACACCCACTCTACAGCACTTGGCTGCCACTGTGAGTTTACCATCTCTTTGGTAAACTGAACCACCTTCATGGAGCGAGATTTGAAAACTACTGCCTTGTGAAGGTTGCTACACAGTGGCTCAAATACGCTGGCCCTGTGCAGGTATACAGACCTTCATTCTACGGCATCATAAGGTAGTTGAAAGGAGTGGAGTTAATGTAGAAAAATGATATTTTGTCCCTCAAAAATGTATCAACATATCAAAAGTATGGAAAACAAATTGGATGTTTTTTAAAAACAAAATGAACAAATAAATAAGTAAATAAAAACAATGCGCATTTCTTTTGGAGTGACTCACTAATTAATTCAGCATTAATTATTCTAAAGCCAGCCGGAGTGGCCGTGCGGTTCTAGGCGCTACAGTCTGGAGCCGAGCGACCGCTCCGGTCGCAGGTTCAAATCCTGCCTCGGGCATGGATGTATGTGATGTCCTTAGGTTAGTTGGGTTTAATTAGTTCTAAGTTCTAGGTGACAACTCAGAAGTTAAGTCACATAGTGCTCAGAGCCATTTGAACCATTTTTGAATTATTCTAATGTGTTAAATTAATACTCTATATCTACATCTGCATCTACGTCTATACGCTGCAAACCATTGTGAGGTGCATGGCAGAGGGTATGTTCCATTGTACCAGTTATTAGGGCTTCTTTCTATTTGATTCACATACTCTATTCTCACGATCCCAATGTGAATGATATGTGGGGGATCACAATTTAAAGCCAATTCTTGAAACTTCGTTAATAGATTTTCTCGGGATAGTTTACATATATCTTCAAGAGTCTTCTAGCTCAGTTCCTTCAGTGTCTCTGTGACACTCTCCCATAGATTAAACAAACCTGTGACCATTTGACCCATCTTTCTCTGTATACTTTCAATACTCACTGTTAGTCCTATTTGGTACGGGTCCCACACATTTGAACAATGTTCTAGGATGGGTCCTATGAAAGATTTGTAAGCAATCTCCTTTGTAGATAGATTGCACTTCCCCAGTATTATACCAATAAACTGCAGTCTACCACCTGCTTTACCCACAACTGAGCTTATGTGATCGTTCCATTTCATATCACTACAGAGTGTTACACGCAGGTATTTGTATGAGCTGGCCGATTCCAACAGTGACTCATTGATATTATAGTCATAGGATACTATGTTTCTTCATTTTGTGAAGTGCACTGGGTACTTGTGAACATTTAAAGCAAGTTGGCAATCTTTGCACCACTTTGAAATCTTATCAAGATCTGACTGGATATTTATTCAGCTTCTTTCTGATAGTATTTCATGATAGACAACTGCATCATGTTAAAAAAGCCTGATGTTGCTATTAATATTGTCTGCAAGGTCATCAATATACATCATGAATGGCAAGGGTCCCAACACACTTCACTGGGGTACAAATGAAGTTACTTCTGCATTTGATGATGACTCTCCCCCAAGATAATTACCAAAAAGTCCTCAGTCCAGACACAAATTTCAGTTGATACCCCATATGATCAAACTTTTGACAATAAGCGTAGATGTGGGTCTGAGTCAAATGCTTTTTGGAAATAAAAAGATACTGTGTGTACCTGATTACCTTGATCCAAAGCTATCAGTATGTCATACGAGAAAAGTGCATGTTGGGTTTCACATGATCGATGTTTCTGGAATCCATGCTGGTTGGCATTGAGGAACTCATTCTATTCAAGACACCTCATTAGGTTTGAGCTCAGAATATGTTCTAAGGTTCTACAAAAAATTTATATTCGATGGCAGTTTTGTGGGTCACTTGTACTACCCTTATTGTAGGTGGGCGTTACCTGTGCTTTTTTCCAAGAACTGGGCATGGTTTTTTGTGCAAGGGATTTATGATAGATTATAGTTAGAAGAGGGGCTAATTCAGTATAGAATCTGATAGGGATTCCTTCAGACCCTGGAGATTTGTTCATGATTTCAGGTATTTCTCAACTTACACCAATACTTATTTCATTCATCCTTTCAATAGTACAAGTATTAAATGGGGCAATTGTCCTGGGTTTTTCTTTGTAAAGGAACATTTGAAAATAGAGTTCAGCATTTCAGCTTTTGTTTACCCTCAATTTCAGTTCACTAACAGCCTTTATGTATGACCAGAATTTCTTTGGGTTCTGTGTAAGATAATTTGACAATATTCTGCTATGGTAGCCATTGAAGGCATCACATATTGCTCTCTTGACAGCCAAAAGCATTTCATTCAGCATCTACCTACCTATTGCCCCACACTTTTCTTAGAAGTCTCTTTATAGTGACTGTATACCATGGAGGTTCCCTCCCATTACAGACTGTTCTACTGGGTACATATCCATCCAGTGCATGGTCAACTATTCTTTTAATCCTGAACCACAGTTCCTCTACATGCTCTTGCCCTGTGCTGAAAGTTTCAAGTTCCTCATTGAGATATGCCTCTACTGATTTTTTATCTACTTCACTGAACATTTATATCTTTCTGCTTGGTTTAGTTGTCCTTTGTACTTTAGTAATCATTGTTGCCACAACCATGGCATGGTCTCTGGTACCAGTTTTGATGTGGACACCGTGAAAGAGGTCAGGTCTATTGTTGCCATTAGATCCAATATATTTCCGTCAAGAGTGGGGTTACTAATTATCTGTTCTAGTTAGTTTTCAAAGAAGACATTTAGTACTACATGCTCATCACTAACAAAACTGTAATTTTCCCAGTTAACTGTTTGATGATTAAAGTCTCCACCAATGATTAAAGTATGATTGGGGAACTTACGTACAAGTGAACTGAGGTTTTCTCTAAAGTTTTTGGTCACACCAGGAAATGAGTCTGGTGACCGATAGAAGGATCTGATTATCATTTTATGCCTACCCCTGATACTGAGTCTTGTCCAAACAGTCTCACATGCAGTTCCAATTTCTATCGCAGTGGATTTGAGTTTCTTATCTACTGCAACAAATACACTCCCTCCATTTCTCATTTGCCTATCCTTTCAATATAAACTTAAATTTTCTCCAAAAATCTCACTGCTATCAATTTCAGGTTTCAACCAGCTCTCTGTACCTAGTATTACGTCAGCTTCACTGCTTTTCATGAGTGCTTCAAACTCTGGCACTTTTTTACGAATGCTTTGCCAGTTTACCATTAGAATTTTAATACTCTCATCTACAGAAGGCATTTCTTTCAAACTTACACTGATACTTCTGTGTGTCCTACAGCTGCCGTTATCTGGATTGGATTAATGTGCTACCTGAGTAGCAGCTCCTGATGTGTAGTGCACACCTGACCCTTTAGGGGGACCCTACAGTTCTCAACCATATGGCACACTTCTCTAGTCCAGACACAAGCATCACCTATTCCATCAAAGGCAGGGCTTTGAGTGAAACCAGTCACATGATCTACAAGTTGAGCTGCAATCACTGTGCTGTGTTCTACATGGGCATAACAACTGACAAGCCATCCACCCTCATGAATGGTCACCAGCTAACGGTGGCCAAGAAACAACTGGACCACCCAGTTACTGAGCATGCTACCCAACACAACATTCTTCGCTTTAATGACTGCTTCACAGCCTATGCCTTCTGGATCCTTCCTACCAACTCCAGCTTTACTGAATTGCACAGGTGGGAACTTTCCATGCAATATGTCCTATGTTTGCATAACCCTCCTGCCCTCAACATTCATTAGTCGTTGTCCTTCCCTGGTCCCACTTCAGTACCATACAACCCTCTGTTCCACCAACACACCAACCCCCCCCCCCCCCTTCCCAACCTCCATTCAATCTCCTGATAGCATCTAGCTGCCAACCTTCATTCAATCTCCCAACAGCATCTAGCTGCCCTAGCCTATCTGCATCTCACCCCTGTATGCTATCACAAGCAACACTTTACTGTCCCCACCCACACACTGCTGTCCCCCCTTACCTGCCCCAGCCTCCTCCTTACCCCCACTGCCCAGACTGCTTCTCCCATCATGTGCAGCTGTGCTTGCAGTCTGGCTTTGGCAGCCAGACAGCAGTTGTGTGTGTGTGTGTGTGTGTGTGTGTGTGTGTGTGTGTGTGTTGTCTAATTCACAAGAAGACCTTTCAGCAAAAAGCTAACTTGTTAATAGTCTTTTTGTTGCCTCTATCTGTGACTGAACATTTCTGTTGTATGGTGAGTAGTAATCTATCCATTTCATAATATTGACTTAATTAAGTATGCCCATTTATGATTTTTCTTCTGGCAAGTTTTAAGGTTATCATTTGACCATCATGCCATGCAAATAATTTATTACAATCTGCCTTTTACTTCAGTGTGACCTGTGGGGTCCAGGAAAACATTATCACTCATGGATTTTCTATGCCAGTATACTCTTGCTGGGAATGAAATCATGGGGAGTAGGCTGAAACTGAACAATAATGATTCCAATTATTTATGATTGTTATTATTTGAAAGAAAATTAGTGTTAAAACTACCACATACTATAATCTTACTGTTATTGCAAAAACTTTACAATATTTCCTGCAGGTGTCCTGTAAACTGTTACTATTATGAGTTATTTAGTTTTCAGTTCTAATTTGATCGCACAGAGTTCAAAACGCTGTTCAATACAGTAGTGACGTAAAACTATGACTTATGATCTGAGACTGCATGTCGATAGCCAACATACCTTGTCTTACACTGGTCCTACAGTACCAAGAACCAATTCCATAGCTATTTAAATGTATTTCATTAATTTCTGTAATTTATAGGTGATATTAAGGTAAGCAGAGCTACTGAGCAATTGTTTCTTCTATATCAGTTGTTGCTTGACGAGAAAGCAGCAGCTCTTTTTTTATTTAAAAGACTTCTTATATTTTGGTAAGATCTTCTTCAGCTGTACAGATTAGCTATTGCATTGCTTAAAATTACATTTGAGCTTAGCTAAACTATTATCAAAAAGTACAACATTTCTCTGTAATTTTCTCTGTTCTTCATCCTAGAAAAGATCTTCATCAAGATTTAACTATTACTGTTTGCCCATAATGTTTTTGGAATAATCAAAGTGCCATCAGATTAATTAACACATCAGGTTTTAATGAGCAATCTTAACACACAGAGATAGGATATTATTACATTTGTCAACGAATTAAGGAGAAGAAGATTAGGGTTAGTAATACACCAGTCAGCATGCAGGTAACTGACATTGTTACTAAGTGATTACCACCTGCAAAGTTACAGGCAATGAAGAAACTCTCTGGCATAGAGTCTACTTCCTGATCTAAGACATTGTGGGAAAGAGTCAAAAGATTTGTGTAATCAAGGTTGTTACATCTTAAGAGCTTTTAACGTGTGAACTAGTAAGCAGAAAATCTTTGGCTCTTTAGTTGTTGTTGACAAATGGACATCATAACAAGTCACTTGTATCATTTATTGACAAGATTTTGATGAATGAAAAGCCCTTTTACTTTAAGTGGATTATGATATTCTAACATAAATAAAATGTATGGTACAATAATATTTTTAAAATGAAGATTTGTGTTCTTTCTGTACAACAGAGAAATTCTTGAAAGTAAATCAAATGTATATCTACATCTACATATCTATACTCTGTAAACCACTGTGAAGTGTATGGCAGAGGATATTTCCTATTTGTAATGGGAAACCCACCTCTAACATTACCTCATTCTATAGAAATAACCGATACCATTTATACTATCAATTCTTCTTAGGTGAAAATTAATCAGCTGCCTAACTGAATGAACTTCATATGATTTTGTATATGATGTGTTATGTTTTGGGCTAAAATATATAAGAAGAAATTAATTTTTTAGTATCCTGTATGTGCAGTTAAAATTACTCTTCTTTTAAAAGTATTTGAAATTACGAAATTTCTGGGACATTTAAAATTCATATTATTAACTGTACAATCTAATGCTAATCATTAAATTTATTTCTGGATACATTTTAAAGAAGATATCTTACGCCTCTTGAAGCTTTTGAAAATAATGAACAGACTAAGAGGAATTTTTGATGATGTGTGGGAGGGTAAGATTACACTCTGTACCATTTATTAGGGTTTCTTCCCATTCCATTCACACATGGAGCATGGGAAGAATGCCTCTGTGCATGCTGTAATTATTTTAACCTTGTCCCCTTGATCCCTATGTGAGTGATATGTATATGTGTATGTATATCCTTAGAGCCATCATTTGTAGCTGATTCTTGAAACTCTGTTAATAGCCTTTCTTGCAATAGTTTATGTCTATCTTCAAGTGTCTACCAGTCCAGTTTCTTCAGTATCTCTGTAACACTCTTCCATGGATCAAACAAACCTGTGACCATTTGCGTTGCCCTTCCTTGTATATGTTCAAGAAGAGCAGGAGGAGGTGGAGGAGGAGGAAGTGATGGAGGGGGAGATTAGTGTTTAACATCCTGTCAGTAGCAAGGCCATTAGAGATGGAGAACAAGCTCAGATTAGGGAGGGATGGGGAAGGAAACTGGCTGTGCCCTTTCAAAGGAACCATCCTGGAATTTGCCTTAAGCAATTAGGGAAGTCACGGTAAATCTAAATCAGGATGTGCTAACAACTATGCTTCCTCACTCAGTATATACAGGGTGGACCATCTGATGTTTCGGATGAGATTATCTCGAAAACTATACATAGGGTAAAAATAGTGGGTAAGACAAGTTCGTAAGCTCAAAGGGGGACAACAAATGATACTACTCGTGACCCCCAGCCCCCACCCCATTGGGTGATGCGGGGGTAACTTTTAAATCTTAAATGGAAATACACATTTTTCATTGCAGATTCGGATTCTCCATAAAAAAAGTAATCAAGTTTTCTCTGAAACATTTTTTTAAACCATTGATGGATGACACTGAAATCAAGAAAAATTAAAATTGGGGAAGAACTCCAATTTATTTAGAATGATCTGAGAAGGACGCATCAAATCGATACAAAATGTGCACCATTTCTTTCATTATGCCAAATTAAGCTTGCTTGCTTTTATTTCTTTTTTTTTTACAAAATGTATCCTACCCACCACAGTTTTTGATGGAGGGAGGCAGAATGATACTAAAATCTTGTTAGGGAACTCTTCACAATTGCATTACTCACCAGACTGTGGTGCTACCGTGCCCAAACTGAACTATGGCTCAGTATAAAGGTCAGTGCAATGCGGTCAGATATTACTTCACTTTCAGATTGTGAATCATAAACATCAACTGACAAAAGTAAATTATTCTTTAGCAAAACATGGCTCACTGTCCTCCAACAGAGATTGTTAATATGATTTTAATTTTAGATGAATGACATAACAATTACACTGCAGCCGCAGAATTGTATGTGGATCATTTCCCAAAGATACGACATCCAAGCAAAAATATTATTCGAAATTTCACTCAACGAGCTCGAAATGGATACATGCACCGTCCACCTCATCATCGCGAATACAATGAAAATGGCACTAGTACCCTTACCATTCTCACCTATGTTCAACTGGATCCCAAAATGAGTAGTCATGTGATTCAGAGACAAACTGGAATACCGAAATCAACTGTTTTGAGGATTTTGAAGGCACATAAATATTATGCATATCGTATCTCACTGACACAGGCATTAACACTGAAAGATATGCAAATACTCATGCATTTCTGCCAATGGACCTTGGAAATGATAAGAGGTGACAATGATTTCTTTTAGATACGTTATGTTCACCGATTAAGCCACATTCAAAAAACAATGGCAAATTAAATTGTCATGATTGTCATTATTGGTCCCCTGTCAATCCACACTGGCACAGATCCATTGACAATCAACACAAATGGTCGTTAATGATCTGGTGTGGAATTTTAATTGGTTACTTGATAGTACCATATTTTTTTGACCAAAAAGTTTCTGGGGAATCTTATTTACAACTTCTCCACAATAATTTGTTGGAGCTAATGGAAGATGTTGATTTAGAAACTGGGCAACGAATGTGGTTCCAGCAGGATGGAGCAGCTCTCCATTATGCTAAAAATGTGTGGAACATTTTAAATTGACAGTACTCTGGTCGGTGGATAGGACCCGGTGGACCAATTCAGTGGCCTCCAGATTCACCAGACCTAACATCTCCTGATTTTTTCTTGTGAGGTTATTTAAAAAAAATATTGTTTCTGATAGACAGCCCACAACCTGAAACGATATAGAGCAACACATTCAAAGAGCGTGTGCAGCCATACTACAGGATGTGCTACTCAAAACTGTGGACAGCTGTCACAGATAATTTACTTTATGCATTGAAACAAATGGGGAAAATTTTGAACAATTTTGTTGTGGCTAATTTCATTAATTAAGCACCCCAAAGTGTGAGAGGCAAGGGGGCTCTCACTAATGAAGCACCGCAACATGTGAGAGGCAAGGGCACTCACACTAATGAAGCACCCCAACATGCGAGAGGCCAGGGGACTCATACTAATGAAGCACCCCATGGGAACATCATTCTACTATGTCCATGTCGCTATTCCTGGGTAACACTAAAAGTAGGATACAGTACATTTTGTACAAAAATAGCTTAATTTGGTGTAATGAAAGAATTGGTGCACATTTTTTATCGATTTGATGCATCTTTCTTGGATAATTCTAATTAAATCAGAGTTCTTCCCCAATTTTACTTTTTTCTCGATTTCAGTGTCCTCTGTCAATGGTTTAAAAAATGTTTCAGACAAAACTTGATTACTTCTTTATGGAGAATCCGAATCTGCAATTAAAAATGGGTGTTTCCATTTAAGATTTAATGGTTGTCCCCACCCCACCAAAGGGGGCAGGGGCTGGAGGTCATGTGATGTCCCCCTTTGAGCTTACGAACTTGCCTTACCCACTATTTTTACCCAATGTATAGTTTTTGAGATAATCTCATCCGAAACTTCAGATGGACCACCCTGTGTGTGTGTGTGTGTGTGTGTGTGTGTGTGTGTGTGTGGAGTATATATGTACTCCTATTTGGTATGGGTCCCACACACTTGAACAATATTCTAGATGGGTCACACAAGTAATTTGTAAGCAATCTCCTTTGTAGACAGCACTACGCCGGTATTTTACCATATTTCAGTCTATGCCATCATTTCATTTCATATCCCTATAAAGTTTTACATCCAGATATTTGTATGACTTGGCTCATGCCAACTGTGGCTCACTGATATTATAGTGATAGGATATTGCATTTTTTTGTTTGTTTTGTGAAGTGCACAATTTTTCATTTCTGAACATTTAAAGGAAGGTGCCAATCTGTTACTATTTCACTTGATACCCCATATGATCATACTTCAGCAATAAGTCTTGGTGTGGTACTGAGTCAAATGCTTTTCAGAAATCAGGAAATACTGTGTCTACCTGACCAATTCGATCGGAAGCTTTCAGTATGTCATGTGAGAAAAGTGTTAGTTGTGTTTCACATGACTGGTATTTTCAGAATCCAGGCTGTTTAGCAAAGAGGAGGTTATTCTGTTCTTCCAACTACTGGTCATGGTTTATTGTTTGAATGATCTGTAATAAATTATAGTTAGAGGAGGAGTGAACTCATCCACGAACTCAGTAAAGAATCTGATATGGATTCCATCAGGACATGGAGCTTTGTTCAGTTTTAACGATTTCAGCTGTTTCTTAACATCACAGACACTGTTACTTATTTCATTCATTTTTCCAGTGGTATGAGGATTAAACTGGGACAATTGTCTGGGGTTTTCCTTTGGCAAAGGAACATTTGAAAATGGAGCTAAGCATTTTAGCTTTTACTTTGATATCCTAAATTTCGGTTCCTGTCTCATCTGCTAGGGACTGGACATTAATTTTGGTGCCACTAACAGCCTTTATACATGACCAGAATTTCTTTGGGTTTTTTAAAAGATCATTTAACAATATTCTGCTACTGTAGTCATTGAAGGCTTCACGCATTGCTCTGTTAATAACCAAATGCATTTTATTCAGTATCTCTCTGTGGTCCAACAATTTGTTTTACATCTGCATGCAGTAGTCTCTGTTTCTTTAGACGATTCTTTACTGTGCCTGTATACCATGGAGGGTCCCTCTCATTATGAACTTTTCTACTGAGTACATACGTATACAGTACATGGTGAACTATTCTTTTAAACATGAGCCATAGTTCCTCTGCATGTTCCAGTCCTGTGCTGAAAGTTTCAAGTTTCTTGTTTATATAAGGCACTACTGATATTTTTATCTAGTTTACTGAACATATACATCTTTCTGCTTTTTCTTTTCTTTTCTTTTCTTTTTTCTAAGTTGTCCTCTGCAGTTTGATAATCATTGTTGCCACAACTGTGTGATGGTCAGTGATACCAGTTTTGACGTGAACATCCCCAAAAAGATTAGGTCTGTTTGTTGCATTAGATCAAATATATTTCTCATGAGTGGGGTTTCAAACTATCCATTCCAAGTAGTTTGCAGAGAAGGCATTTAGAAATATTTCACAGATGACTTAATACACTGACCACTAACAAAACTGTCTTATGATAGATTCCAACTGGAGGCTCTCCATCATGCCCTGTTCTGATCAAGCATCTTTTTCATCTGTTCGTATGTTCATCCTCTTCTAATGTTATCCATAATTCCTAGCATTCTATTACAAAACAATAAACAGCTAAATATACCCATACAAACAGCAGACATCTGTGCAGCTTTAGTTTAACTGATACATTCTACATTATAATGTGTGTTGTATGTGTTATTTGTGGCCATGTAACAGTTTTCAAATCTCATCTGCTGTAAATATATTCATAGTTTTCAAAATGAAATTTCACTCTGCAGTGTAGCGTCCACTGATATGAAACTCCCTGGTACGTTAAACCTGTGTGCAAAACTGGGACTTGAACCTGGGACCTTTGCCTTTCACAGGAAAGTGCTCTACCAAGTTAGGTATCCAAGCATGACTCATGGCCCATCCTCATAGTTTTAGTACATCATTTCCTACCTTGCAAACTTCAGAGATATTCTGCCACATAATTTGCAAGACTAGCACTCCTGGAAGAAATGATACTGTGGAGACACGGCTTAGCCACAGCATTGGGGATTGTTTCTGGAATGAATTTATACTCCATAGCAGGCTGTACACTGATATGAAACTTCCTGGCAGATTAAAACTGTGTGCCAGACTTGTACTCAAACACAGGACCTTATGACTGACCTTATGACTCAAGACCCATCCTCATAGCTCCACCAGGTGAGGTAGGACACTTGTCTGTGAAAGACAAAGGTTCTGAATTGGAGATCTGGTTCAGCACACACTTTTAATTTGCAGGGAAGTTTCACATTCATAGTTGATTGCCGTCTTATCGTGTCCTGCTTTATCTCTTCATCTGATATGCAGAATTGCTGGGGAGCTTTCTTACTCAATCACTGAGCAGTCTCACTTCCTAAATTCTTTTCCTTCTTTTGTCTTCTGTGCTCTGATAGTTACAAGCATTAGTTGCAATACACTGTTCTGCTACTATATTCCCAAACACTTCAGTAAATTGTGTCTCACATAATGGTCCAATCTGTGACCACATTTTCTTGCCCACTGTACACTGTACTGTTAATGTCACAGTTTGTCCTGATGGAATGCCACATGGTCCATGACATGTTATACTTATGTGGCGGTTATCAACTGTAAGAGTCGACCGCCTCATCCTTGAGAATGAACTTCTTTGAAAACTGTTGATCACAGTGTGTACCGAACTCTGTATTCGAGTGAATATGTTTGTACTGACATGATCAAAATAAAGTTAATTCATTATAAACAAGTGAATACTTAATGTTGGGTTCGATATTACCATACGTAACATCTTGATCCCCACACTGGTGACCCCGACGCTCACGAACTCCGCTTATGATGCCAGAAATGTGAACTGGAACATCACCACAGACAAACAATGCAGCAACCCTTTGTAGGATTTCTATGTCCATCAATTTCGCATTGCGCCGCATCTGGATCCAGTCTACAGGAAGTGTAATTAGTGTGTAAATTCCCGACTCTTGTGTGAATTGTGCTTTTTGGTAACTTTTGTCACCTTCTCACACATCGACAATGCGACCGAGGCGCACACGTCATCCGTCAAAACCTGCTCAACACATCGGTAATTTCACTTCCGGACAGTGCAGTGCTCCTTTGCCAATTAATTTGGACAATTTTGACTTGCTTTTGTGTAATTAATTAACTTTGTGCAGTGCTTCATTACCGGGCAATCATGCCAAACAATGGACTGCAACAAACGGGGACTATGTTGCAAATCCCAGTTTGTACGAACTCCGAACTATGGCTAAATCGCATGCCTGGTCGAATTCACAAACACTCGTCATGGCTACCGTGTCTTCTGTGCCATGTGCAAATTCGTTCAACCTGGTTTCTGCACAGCCCGTCTTCCAGAGTTTGAATGCTGATGCCAACTTTTTCGCCGCTTCTCCACACTTGTCCCTCATTTGCAGCTTTCAATATCAACATTTGTCTCGGACCAGCTTCCAATGTGGTTCATGGCCACAGAGTATATATCCTCCTCTTATGGCATCACCAACGAAAGTGAAAAATACCTCGTACTCTTCAGGCACCTAAAGGACTATCATTATATAATTACGGACATTATCTGTGACAATTTGAGTGACAAGTACACCAGAGTGAAAGCCGCTTTAATTCAGCGTCTGTCACCAACATCACAGGTACAATTTCATCAAGGGCATCCTACCAATCAACGACAATGCACCAATTACATTGACAACAATGCCGACTGTTTCTTAGTGCAACACTGGACGTGCCATGCCTCCCTCTGCGCAGCACCCGAGCTGCACCGACTCTGCTCGACCGCTACCGGCAGCGACATCACTGCCGCTGCCTGCTGGCTCACTGACCTCGACCCAGACAAACAAGCAGCTGCGTGACATACAATCCTGCCATGGCTACCGCACCCGCATCTTGTCAACAACTCGCCGACACTACGCACACTTACTGCCTGGCCGTTCACTACTCGATTGCGCCCGCAACTTGTTCACCCACCCCAGAAGATGATTTCAGCCGCATCAATGCTTCATACAGCAGTGAACATGTTCTCACTCCGCCGCCGCCGAGTACTGAGTTTCACATTCACGTTCGCACACACGATCTCCTACTCGAACTGTTACATCAATACTGTGCCGCCGAACTCGTCTTGTACGCCAGGTTACCCTTTGATAGAGACAGATTCTGATTTCGACCACATCTTACTCAGTGATACACAGCAGACTGCATATGACATACATTTTTGCCTGAACAACTGCGACAGCTACTTGAGCAAATTGCGACATACAACTTGTTGGTACAAGATCAGTTACATATGCTGCAGCCATCACCAACTGAGCATACATTTTCGCCTGAACAACTGCAACAGCTACGAGAGAAAATTGCAACATACAACTTGTTGGTACAAGATGAGTTACATATGCTGCAGCTGACATCAACCGATCACGACACGCAACGAGATGCTCCTGTCATTGTTCCGCCTCTGACTGCTGGTGATCCTTTGCTGTTACTACCAGCTACAACTAATACCCTGACGATTACGCTACATGGATCTATGTCCCAGAAGTCACAACTGTCATCATCACGCTGCCTCAAGTAGAAATTCTACGTTACTGATGTGATACAAGCAACTTATTTACGCTGCTGCCACCTTTCCTTGGTGGTTCCAGACAGTTCATTTCTGTACCATGGCATAACCAGCCACATTCCAGTGCTGCTTGCTTTTCCGCCCTCTTCACTACCTCCACAATGTATGACCAACACATCTGCCATTTCTGCTTCGACGAGTGAGCATCTTTCCGCTCCGCCACACGACCGTGCAGCAGTTTTGCGCGAGCAGCTTGCAGCCTGACGACTCGACTGCAGCGCCGACAGCGACAGCACACATGCAGCTCCAGTTCCATCGAACTGTGTCGCCTCTCCGCAACAGACCAGTAGTTCATCTGCCGATTCGACTTCTTCACGTTCACATTACGTCTCATCGTGTTTCTGCTACAACTATGGTTTCGCCGACCACGTCCGCCTTCCACCACCTCTCGCCGTCACCATGCCTCATGCACAGGGCTCACGGCCACGTCCCCCAACCTTCAATCATGGCTGTTTCACACATCAAAACACTGACACTGTCAACTCCGCTCGGAACATCCTGCCATCTACCGCTGTAACACACTCACCATCCACGGACTCTGAGGTGACGCTTCCGTCTACACCGAAGTCATCTGCCACCAAGGTCAGTCATGTGCAGCTTGCTGTTTCCTCCCCTGCTGCGACATTAAGTGCCTCTATAACTCTGTCATTACTGAGAGTTTTGCTCATCCGGCATCTCTTACGCAACCTGTTAAGCCACAGTATTCTTGCTCCTTTATGTCATACAGCCAGTAACAAACTGTTACCGGACACATTGCACTTACTGCGGCACTCACCAGCAAATACTTTGGTAATACATCGCATCGCATCTTCAATGCACTCCGCGCCTTTGATCGGATCAAAACCTTGCTGCTCCGTACGGCCTCGGCACGATGATGCTCTCCCCACCGACACGCCGCCGCCTTCTGCTTCCACCATGCCATCAGCAGCATAGCACAGTCAACCTGTGGACGCCTTCCGTGCCTCCTTCCTTCCATTGGTTGCGCCTACCAAGACATCGAGAAACAGCCCGATCGCGCCTCGCACTAGCGCCTGTCACGACACGATCGGTCACGCGCACCTGTGTCATCAGCCGTCCGGGTGCACACACACCTCTCATCATCCTTACCATGCTCTGCACTACCGATGGGGGCTCTGTGGCAGTTATTGACTGCAAGAGTCGACCACCTCATCTTTGAGAATGAACTTCTTTGAAAACTGTTGATCGCAGTGTGTTACGAACTCTGTATTCGAGCGGGTGTGTTTGTACCAAGATGATCAAAATAAAGTTAATTCATTATAAATGAGTGAATACTTAATGTTGGGTTCGATGTTACCGTATGTAACATCTCGATCCCCACACTTACAACACATTACTGACAGCCTGCATAACTCTGCTGTCAGACTGTTATTCCACACAATGGTCTTAAGGGACTGCTTTTGAATCACCCGTTTACCTTATATGTATGTTTATAAGATAATTATTGTTTAACATTAGGACAATGAATCTTTTATTAGCATCGTTTAAAAAGAAGAGTACAAAATATGTTATTATCCTCTATATCTGTTAAAGGAAGAATTTACTCATCAAAAGTCTCCAGCCATCTATTGTTGTTTGTTCCAAAGACATCAAAAAATAACTATTAATATGTACAGCCTTGTTTTACAACTGTTATACTGTTTCATATGTGATGAAGGTTTTTCACTAACTGAAGAGTAGGATACTTTCAAAGTGGACATCTGCTAATTTTATGTAAGCTGCATCTGAGTCATACAGTCAGCCATAATGATGTGGGTCCATCACATACGAATTTCACATTTACCAAGTCTGTAGTTAAGGCAATCACAAGAATGACATGTTAGCTCATTGCCTACACCAATCTGTCCTCTGTAGAGAATTTTTCCGAGACCTGAACTAGATTGCAATATCTGCTTTTAATAATTAATTATTAAGGTGTTAAATGTAGATACAGTCTTTAGATATTAGTGACTGGAAAAGGGATAATTGTGATGCATATAGGAAATCAGTTTAATAAGTCATGGATGCAAAATACTAACGTGAATTCTTTACAGACGAATGGAAAAACTGGCAGAAGCCGACCTCGGGGAAGATCATTTTGGATTCCATAGAAATATTGGAACATGTGAGGCAATACTGACCCTACGACTTATCTTAGAAGCTAGATTAAGGAAAGGCAAACCTACATTTCTAGCATTTGTAGATTTAGAGAAAGCTTTTGACAATGTTGACTGGAATACTCTTTTCCAAATTCTGAAGGTGGCAGGGGTAAAATACAGGGAGTGAAAGGCTATTTACAATTTGTACAGAAACCAGATGGCAGTTATAACAGTTGAGGGACATGAAAGGGAAGCAGTGGTTGGGAAGGGAATCAGACAGGGTTGTACCCTCTCCCAGATGTTATTCAATCTGTATATTGAGCAACCAGTAAAGGAAACAAAAGAAAAATTCGGAGTAGGTATTAAAATTCATGGAGAAGAAATAAAAACTTTGAGGTTCGCCGATGACATTGTAATTCTGTCAGAGACAGCAAAGGACTTGGAAGAGCAGCTGAACGGAATGGATAGTGTCTTGAAAGGAGGATATAAGATGAACATCAACAAAAGCAAAACAAGGACAATGGAATGTAGTCTAATTAAATCGGGTGATACTGAGGGAATTAGATTAGGAAATGAGACACTTAAAGTAGTAAAGGAGTTTTGCTGTTTGGGGAGCAAAATAACTGATGATGGTCGAAGTAGAGAGGATATAAAATGTAAACTGGCAATGGCAAGGAAAGCTTTTCTGAAGAAGAGAAATTTGTTAAGATCAAGTATAGATTTAAGTGTCAGAAAGTCGTTTTTGAAAGTATTTGTATGGAGTGTAGCCATGTATGGAAGTGAAACATGGACGATAACTAGTTTGGACAAGAAGAGAATAGAAGCTTTCGAAATGTGGTGCTACAGAAGAATGCTGAAGATTAGATAGGTAGATCATATAACTAATGAGGAGGTATTGAATAGGATTGGGGAGAAGAGAAGTTTGTGGCACAACTTGACTAGAAGGAGGGATTGGTTGGTAGGACATGTTTTGAGGCATCAAGGGATCACCAATTTAGTATTGGAGGGAAGTGTGGAGGGTAAAAATTGTAGAGGGAGACCAAGAGATGAATACACTAAACAGATTCAGAAGGATGTAGGTTGCAGTAGGTACTGGGAGATGAAGAAGCTTGCACAGGATAGAGTAGCATGGAGAGCTGCATCAAACCAGTCTCAGGACTGAAGACCACAACAACAACATAGGAAACTATGTGTCAGTGATATTTTTTGCAATAAGATCAGGTTTTGTGCAATCTGAGAGTACTTAGGTGGGGACTAAAGGAACTTTTACATGTTATGGTGAAGACTAGATCATATTCTAAAATGCAGAGGGAGCGAGAAGTTGAAATGGTGAGGAGCTCAACTTAGAGTAAGCAGTAGGTATGAGATAAGGAGAGGGCAGTGATCCTTTGGCAGAATTATGGAAGCAGATGAAACTTTTAATGGCTACAGTGACAAATTTAGCTACAGAACAGTCAAATATGTCAGCTACACAGGCAAATGTTTTTACAACTGTGACAAATTTGGGCACTGGGCAGGCAAACTTTTCAACAACTTGACAAATTTAGCCACAGATCAGGCAAATATGGTAGTAACAGTGAACAACATAGTTAAGGAGCAAACGGGCATGGTGAATTTATCAACCGCAGTGGATAATTTAGTACCAGAACAAGTAGAGTTGTCTACCAAAGTGAAGAATTTGTCAGAAAAGGTCGATGAGCTGCCTATGAAGGAAGATTTTACCAAAGTATTACATGAAATTAGTACTCTGACGGATGAACAAGCAGAAATGAAGAGGGAGATAACGAGCTTAGAGCAAACTTAATAACAGTTTCTGATAGAGATGAACAGGATAAAAAAGGAATTCAAAACCATATACGGAAGACAACAGATGATGCAGAAGTGCAGAATCTTTCCTTAATGTCAAAGAAGATAGCTTCAACATGGAATAAAAGTTCCAAGCACAAAACAATAAATTTAATCAACAGTTAGAAGACTGGGTGTCAAACAAGGAGCAGCAAGTTTTACTTTGAATGGATAAAGGAATCAAAGAAGCTATGGAGAATGTAGTACATGAAGGTTTACCCACATCTAGTTAAATGGATCAGGAACTGGAGGAAGTGCTTGACCAATTATGGACAGAATTTGATAAATGGAAAAGAGAAGTTACATAAAATGTACAAGCATGTCCACATGGTTTCAGGGAAATGCAATGGGCGATTAGGGAAGGTAGGAATGAAATTAACCCAGAATGGGGACCACAATCCCCTAGCCACAGATCTGTACGTGACTTGCAGGTGTGGAGCAGTACCCATGCATAAGCTCAAATGAACATACTTTTGGAAGTATGTCACCATCTAATGATTATGGAAAATTGATCTTAGAGTAAGATATGCTGAAACACAGGCAATTTCAGATATTTTTCCCTGACAAAAGTACATTGAATCCAGTGGTATTTATTAGGAGATTTATTCGAGTGTTACCACGAGCATAGTCAGACTGACAAAAGATTGAATAAGTAGCAGGATACATCCAAGGAGATGGAAGTTTATGTGTAATGGATGTGATAGATAAGTGCAGAACATATGAAGAATTTCTAGACTTGGGGATTAATTCAAATTAAGTTTAAGTTGTAAGATTAGTGAATTTCATTAATTTGACTTTCTTTAGTAGTAGAAATTGGTAGTGCTATTAAGTAGTGTAATGATTTCTTTTTCACTTTTTAACTGTGGCCAAACCACTGCTAGTTCAGTTATAATTATGTATGTAGAATTTACATGTTTCCTTTTCAGAAATTAATTTTCAGCTATATTATATATGTATAATGCTTAAGACAATAATACTGATGAAGCCAAAGATTTACAGAATTATAAAATAAGCAGTTATGCTTGTTAATTTTATTGCTAGAAAATATAAGTACCCAAGTAATTTTGGGACAATAAATCGCTCAACATTATGGATATAAGTCAGGTCAAGGAGTAGTTCTTATGGTATTGGCCCTAATAAAGACCATGGGTGTGCATGTCATATTATTGTGGTTGGCTTGACTTTGAATATGTGGTCTCAACCTTTTCATGTAATGTAATCTGATAAACTAATGGTGGCTGAACTTGGTTATGTTAGATTCAGATGCAGGCTCAAAAGGATTATTAAATGAGTACTGCTTGACTGCTTAACCTAATGGAATTTGACAAAAGCCAATGAAGTAATTGGTGTTGTAATAATAACAAAATGGACAAGCAAAGTAAGTACATATGAATGTTGTTACCTTTTCCAAAAAGTTGATTAAGAACTGAAGTGTATTTGTGAGTGCCTGAGGACAGCTTGTGACTGTTGATAGGGTACGAGCAATATGAATTAGTGAACAGAAAGTTTCTAGTAGTTAAGTCATGTTGGGATTAATACACAATGGATACTACTGACTGGAAATGATACCTACGCTGACATAAAACAAGTGTTCTACATGTTTGCACAACAATCCACTAACCCCATTCATTCAGAGACAAGAGCGTAATGGGTAAGAGGTCAAAATGTTGTACTTTTCATTTTTATTTCTTGTCCACCATATCCCGTTCCTGATCCCGATGCAAGACCATAATCACCTGGTTCAACGCACGAGCCAACCCAATCCTGATCCATCGACAACCTCACCCAGGTTGCAGTGCTGAGGCGAACAGACACGTTTCAACATCAACCAGATCCTGCATCACCTAGCTTCTCTGTGAGAATAACATCTTTGTTCAAAAGATTAAAATTAAGAATTATGAGCTACATTGAGATTTAATATTCAAGGATCAAATTTACATGTAATTGTAACATCTAATAATGACTGAAAATGATTAATCATTAATGAAAGATGAATGTAACTTACACTGGATGATCTTATTACAGGTTTTCCATGGTTTTCCTCAGAGTCTTAGCTCAGATGGTCAGAAATCTTAAAGTGCCCTGGACATACCAATTGGCAATTGTAAAAGATGATTGGTAATTACATTCCAACCCGAGAGGAGAAGTAGGGCAGAACTTGCTAAAAAAAATTAAGTAAGATACATGCTATTTTTGATGAGAGCATCTTACTAATACAACTTTCCTTAAATTGCTGTTCAAAATAAAAGTTGTAGCTAGTGCAGAGTTGGTCTGTAAAAAGTTGTACACAATATTTTCACTCCCACGAGGGCTCATATAATATTCTGGCCAAATCTGTGCCAGTCTGAGATATTTTATTTGTTTATCTTTTCAAAGCCAGCCCAGTTAGCTGACAGGTCTATGAACCTTCAATTGTTAAAACTAAAATTGGTAAAAAATGTCAAGTCAGCACTTTTGCCTGTGGGAGATGCATTTACTTTGAAAAATAGAGTTGATCACCGGCATGCAGTTGGCTATAGTAAAAATTTTGCAATCAAAGAAAGGGCTCACTGTAGAGGAGTGTAAATGTATGGACCTATGCATACCAGATGCATATAACTGTTGAGCACCATTTTGTAAAAAATAAACTGGTACAGAGTTGTATACAGAAAGAGAGAGAGAGAGAGAGAGAGAGAGAGAGAGAGAGAGAGAGAGAGAGATCTGAGATTTTATCATCGTAAACCTATGTGAGAATATATGGAAATTCTAAAAAAGGTAATTCAGTTGACCTCAATTATTTTCTGAACTGAATTTTGAGGAAGTAAATTGCATGAAGCTTCTATGGGAACTTCAGACATTTGGTTGATGAAGTTTTCTGGTGGATCTGCAAGCACAGTCAAGAGAATTTAGAAGTGTTTCTTGTTATTAATAGAAATCTGTGAATGGCTGTGCATCATATAACCAAATGTGCACTGAGTTGTACAGAATCAGTGTCCAAGGATCCAATACAAGTTCCTATTTATGAACAGTAAACGTTTTAAAGGCAACTGGAGGATATCGGCAGTTGCCTCTGCTCTACAAGATCAATGAGATTTCATCACTGCAGATTTAATATTCTTTTTAGTTTAAAGTTTTATTGCTAGACATATTTGGTGAAGACTGAATGGTATATGCCCATGTTCTGTAAGACTGGAGGTACAACAAGAACAGTAATTTGTGCTCTAGAAATTAAGACTTGCGAGCATTAGCAAGACAGTTTTTGCTTATTCATGATACAAACTTTTTTAGCGTACAGCAGTAGACACAGATTCAGACACTGGTGCATCTCTATTAGCTTCAAGCTATAATTACTTCAAGTTCAATTGTTTTCTTTTATTGATTAATTGCACTTTCAGTACAATATAGCCACACATACCTACAACAATATACACAAACATAATAAGAGATATACTGTAACTAAAACCAAAAACTCCAAGCAAATAATAGTCTCAGAACAGCACAAAACCTCTTCTGTTGTCACAGCTGTCAGTTACTTGATATCCATAAGAGCAAAACCAACAATTTGACCTTCAGAAGTAGCTCCTCAGACAAATGATGACATTGTTTATATCACTGTAAACAATGTTGTGCAGTCACTCTGAGAGCCAATGGTTTCTGGACAGCTTCATGCCGGTGAAAACTGACTCATATTGATTCTCTATGGATAATTCTACCATCTATCCTACAACAGAAATCTTATGCAACAGCTGATAATTCTTATCTGACAACTGGTTCATACAATACACTTTACATTTCAATGATTAATAAATAAGCGATGATTCATGAACTTGGGCACAGAGTCTATAATTTGGTATCAGTACATGCTGTAATAGGATGGAATCCTTTACATTTCAGTGATTAATAAATAAGCAATGAGCCATGAACTTGGACACAGAATCTAAAATTTGGTATCAGTACAAGCTGTAATAGGATGGAATCCAGAAGATGGCTTTCTGCCATAGATGTTAAGCATTATGAGGAATTTACTAGCTTAGTCCCCAGCCACCACAAGAGAAAAAGATCTGAATTAGAGACAACCACTCACCTATAGCTGACTGATGTATGGCACATGGAAACATGCAACATAAACAGTATCTTACTAGTTTTTGAGCTTTTGCCCTTTCTCTAGTAGAAGTATCCAAATTCATGCACACAACAACACAGACACCAAAATGCACACACCCATGGCCATGGTGAGACTGACTGTTGATTTTTGATAGCAGCTGCAAGGGCAGAAGGAGGTGGGGAGGGGGTGAGGAATGATGCACGGGGTGAGGAATGATGCGAAAGGTGAGGAGCAGGTAGTGGGATAGTGTGAGGCAGCTCTTTATCAGGCGACTTAGTGGTGATGATGATGATGATGATGATTGGTTTGTGAGGCACTCAACTGTACTGTTATCAGCACCCGTACAAATTCTCATTTTTCCTCAGTCCAGTCCCACACTTTCATGAATGATAATGAAATGATGAGGACAACAAAAAAACCAGTCATCTTGAGGTGACTTAGTGGCTTCAGAACAAACTGAAAGGAGTTTAGAGGATAGAGCATATCAGAGGTAGAGAGAGGGAGAGCATAGGGAGGGGAGGAAAGGAGAGGAAGGTGGAGGTGACAGGGAGAGACAGGGAAGAACGGAGAAAGGGAGAGAGGTGTACTGGAGAGACAAGTCCCACCTGTGTATTTCAGTGAAACTTGTGCTGGGAGTATCCACATGGCTTGCATAATGAAGCAGCTGTTGAAGTTATTTGTCTTGTGCTGCAGATCATGTCCAGAACTGAATGGTCAAGTGTATGGTTTGCCACAGTTTGGCAGTGGACATTCATGTGAGTAGACAGTTCATTAACTGTCGTACTAACATAAAACACTGTACAGAAACCATAGCATAGCTGATACAGAACTTGGAGAACTTGGCTACTTTCAAATGATGCTTTTTATAGAGAAGATGAATGTGACTGGAAAGTGCTAGGAGATGGTGAGTAGGTTATGAGTGAGATCTTGCACCTGGGTCAATGATAAGGGAATGACATAAGGATTGCAGGATTGGATTCCAGTTCTTCTCCCAATGATGCACCACATGGGTCATTCACATGTTGCTGACCCAGGTGCATGACCAATAACCCATCCACCACCTCCTACCACATTCCAGTCACACTCATCCCCTACTCTATAAAAAGCAGGGCATCACGTGAAAGTAGCCAAATTCTGTATCAGCTGTGCTGTGGTTTCTGTACTCACATGAACGGCCACTACCAAACTGTGGCAAACGATATACTTGACCATTCAGTTACAAACATGCTGTGGCCCACAACACTAAATACTTCAAAAGATGCATCAGTATGCAAGCCATTTGGATGCTCCTTTCCAGCACAAGTTCCTCTGAAATTCACAAGTGGGACCTGTTTCTCCAGCATATCCTTTGCTCCTGCAATCAACTGGTCTGAACCTCCACTAGCCTGTTTCCCACTGCCTCACCTTATTTTTTCCCTTCCCTCTTCTGTATATGCCACTTCTTCCTGTCCACATCATGTACTGCCTTCTCCCATCACTCTTCCTCCCACCTCCTTCAGGGGGGCATTCTCTCTCTCTCTCTCTCTCTCTCTCTCTTCCGCCCTCCATTTAATCCTCCCTCCTTCCCCTCTCACTCTCATTTTTGAGCCCTTTTACTTTCACTCTTCCATCTCTATAATTCTTTTCATCTCCACCTTCCATTCCTTTTTCCCTCTCTCCCTTCCCCTCCCTGCCCACCGGCTCCCTCATTCTATATGTCTTATATCCTCTGGCCTCTTAACTCCTTCTGTCTTGTTGTGCAGCCATTGAGTCATCTGTCAAATGACCTACCTTTCTCTATCCTATATCCCCTCCTTGTCTCATACATCATTTTCTACCTCCTCTCCACCTCCATCAGATAACTGCTTGCACTAATCAGTCTTTCCATGGGAGTATATGTTTGGATGTCTGTATGGTTGTGTGAGTGGATGTGTGTACTTTTACAAGAATAAGAGCAAGAGCTCAAAAACTAGTATGAATACTATACTCTGTTACATGTTTCTATGCTCCATGCATCAGTTTGCTATGAATGAGTTGTCACCTTTCTCTTATTTTATGCATGTCTCGGCAACTAAGATTGACCGAGGAGTGATTTCAACCTTTTATCAGAATGAAGAATTATTTTAGTAAAGAAAATTAAAAAGTGCATGCTCTAATGACAATTCTGTATAGATTATATGTGTGCAGTGGGTCATATGGTAGAGCATCGCCTGTGAATGGAAGATGTTGAGATTGTGTTCCAGGCCATCACAAAGTGCAAATAACTGGCAGGTTTTCCTCAATGTGCCCTATTGCTACTTCTATGTACACTTGATTGGTCACTCACCGTTGTGTTGTCTGGTAGATCCTTCTGTATAATGAGAGATCCATCTAAGTAGGAACATTCTTTACTTAACTTCACGACATCCATCTCTGGAATCTTTACATAATCTCCTGCAGTTTTGCTGTCCATTTCTTCAATGTAAAAGAAATATTCTCTCTGGAACATACACCAACTGATATTTCAACTGTGAAAACAACTGAAACTGAATAATATGTGTGACACATAAAAAGTCAGAATTACACTATGAAGTTCTCATGTAATTTTAGTTCATTCACTTTGAAATTTAAAACAGAATTTTATTTAGAGTTTCATTGATGCATGATGTGAATGTATCACTAGCACACAGAATATGACACGTTTGTAAATGGAACTAAACATTTTTAAATACAGAACATAGTTTGATAGTCATATTCCTATGTATGCCTAAAGCAATAATTTGATGAATAATGTTATACAGATGATAAGAAATTAGGGTCAATAACAGTTACATACATTTACTATGCAGTAATCTTGGCACATAAAATTACAAACAGACAGAGTAACTAGTTTACGTTCAGGAGGCAAAATTCCAGTGCTGCCATAGACATATTTAAAAGCAAAAACACTAGTCCTAGCTTTTGGAACTATTAGTTCCTTCCCTGGGGAGGAAAGAAGGATGGGGTGTGGAAGTTCAAAAAGGAGCAGTAGATCACTCACATCCTAGGGTGAAAGGATCTCAACCGTTGTCTGACAACAAGCTTTGAAGAGTCATTTCTGGTTGAGACTGTGTGTGCATTCTGCCAAGAATGGTTGTCAGCACGGGATGTTGCCTGTAGAATTAGTATACATCATGTTGACTTCATTTGACCATACAGCCTCTCTTCTGATACACAGAACACTGAAAATCTGCTTTGTAATGTTGCCTGGTAGTCAGTAACACCAGCTGACAGTCACTGCCTACAAATTATGCCTAATAGGTACGCCAAAGGAGACTGCAACAGAACAGCAAGCTGCCCGTTTGGAAGCAATTGGTAAGGCAATGTTGATAAGGCATCAATCATCTCCACTTGATCAATGTCACTTCTAGACATCCATTACAAACAATGGCACAACCCTCACCCCCCCCCCCCCCCCCACACACACACACACTCCCGGCACAGTTGTGTGAGAAGAAGGTGGGCAAGGGAACACTTGGAATGGAATCTCAATCAATATTGTTGGTTTCTCCTCACCAATCAGTTCAGGCTTTATCTGATTATTGTCATAGAAGAATGTGGAAGTGACCCTACATCACTGCACTGCATGTTGTCCAACAGATTCAGCAGGTAGGTGGGTCGATCATGTTTCATGCCATTAATGTGAACAGGTGTTGGATGCTTCACATCTTTATTGAAGGTAATTTGAGGGCTACACAGTATCAGGACAGAATACAGTATACTGTGTAGTCTTACAGGCTACAGTCCTGCAATGGGTTTAGCTTTCAAGATAATAAACCATAAGCACACTGTGCCCACCTGATGAATACTGCTGTCCTCTATGAAGCAGAAATCAGCTGAACAGAATGACCTGCAATATCTGCTGAGGTGCACCTGATTGACCATACTTGTGGCCAGTTAAAACATACAGTGCATCACCGGAGGAATCCTCTTCATACACTGGATGACCTCAGGAGGGCCACCATTGAAGAATGGAACAGACTGGGACAGAAATGTCTTGACCATCTCTCAGACAGCATGCCAAGGAAGATCAAAGAATGTTACACTGCTCAAGGTGGAGTGGGTGGAGTGACACCCACCATCGGGGAAGGAGGGAGAGCTGCCCTCCCCTGTCCCTCACTGGGAATGCTCTTGCTGTCCAGTGCAAAAAAAGAAAAAAAAAGATCATCTTTCCAAGAACTTATGAAATGCCATATCAAGATGAATTGGAGTGCTACTAGAAGTCAGCCCATTGATACTGCACAAGTAGGTCAACAGCAGTGCTAACATAATACCACAAAGTGGGTGTACTGTAAACCCACGAAGAGAGAGACTTGTCACATAAAGTTCCAGCACACAGAGCAGTGAGCCCTGTTCAGAAAATACTACAAAGGACTGCAGCCTGCCTGCACAGTGTCCTTTATGACAAGTGAGTTGCAAGAAGCATGTCTCCCATTACATGCTCTGGTTACACTGGCAATGACACTAATGACACAAGAGTGCCCGCTGGAACAGCGCAGCCCAGTCTCTTCTGCATCACTGTGTTTGCACTCTGTCTCATCTTCAATGGATACTAAATCTTAATTGTCTTTCTTTCTTTCTAGCAATTGCATAAATCTAGGAATATTTTAAGAACAGAGAATATTACTGTATAATCCAGGTATGCTTAAACTCACAAGACACCATTCTGGCTCAGTACTTGTGAGAGTTCATGCACAGGACTTCTGATGCTGTGATGCACTGCAGCCTTTGTAACAAGATATGAATATTGCACTATATTCAGACTGCAGTTTGAAGTGAGCTCTTGTAGTGAGCACTTCCTCATTTATCCAGAGCAGTGCAGTAAATCTCGTTATATTTTTTAAAAGTATTGTCACAGTGTTTGTGTATGTTTGTCTGCCGTTTGGATTTTTGTCAGCCAAATACCATTTCACAGCTGCTCTCTGCAATGCACCATGAGTAAAGACATATACAGAGAAGGAGGAAATCCACCCGTGTCATAGAATATGGACTCTGACCAAGGTACTGTTACCACAGCAGTTGCCAGAGCACTTTATGCTGCCAGAAGTCATCATGAGGATTTACTAAAAGTGAAAGTCCAGCAAGTAATTGAAAACAGGAAACAAGCCAGTGAGGTAGACAGTCAACTTGTTGTTGAGGAAAATGGCCTCACTAGCAGCACAACACAAGGTGTTTCCATTCAGAAGAATTCTTTACAAGCTGATGGAAAGAATTACAGTGGTGCTATTAGTACAACTGCTAATGAAACACATTCTCTAATTAAAAACAACAGATATAAACCAACTTTGTCACTTTGTTTATGCTGAAAGTAAATTAGACAGTGTTAGCAAATTGCATCAGATATCTGTTGGGAAATTAATACAAGTGAATCATCCTGAAAATAAAGGTAAAATTATTAATATTAACTCTGGATCAAAATTGAAGTAACAAATGCAATCACAGCCAACCAGTAAATGCAGTCAGATTTATTTGCAAAGCACAACTCAGTTTGTTTCATATCTACTCACGCAGTGCATAAGCAAGGTGTTATTCAAGGAGTAAATTTAGAATTTTATGAACACGAAATACTTTATGAAACTGAATCAGCTGTTGAAGTAGAGATTCTCCAAGAAAATACTTGGTGAAGGGGAACCAACTATTGTTAAAGACCAAACATAACATCTGATTCACATTTGCTTCACAAGCAAATTTATCTGCATGTGACTGAGTGTAAAGTATATCCAAATTTCCACTTGTCCATCAGTGTTACAAATGCCTCCGGTGCAGACACATCAGCCACCAGTAGCATAGACTCAACTGCTGTAGTAAATGTCATGGCTGACATCCATCAGTTAACTGTTTTTCTACTAATTTAAAATGTTTACATCGTGGGGAAGATCACTACACTGTGGATAAGAACTGCCCTGTCTTGCTCAGGAAGCATAAAGAGAACAAGTTTGTTATACTCAACAATATAACATTCAAAGATGGCACAGTCACACTTAGTGCAAATCACAGGAGGTCTTCTGACTGACAATAATTATAGAATAAATTCAGTTCTTGAGCTCAGTTTGATATTTTTGACATACAGGGTTACATCTCATTCCCTCCTCTTTGACAGCCTGTTCATCAGCAAGGATGTTTCTGTTCTCCCACTGATACCTCAAAGACCTTCCCTCTCAGATCCATGCACAGAAAATGTTTACCAGTCGACCCAACTCCCAGAAGCATCTAACAAAAATAAAGCACTAGGACTTCAGCTTACAGACCCAAAATTCTATTTGGTGACCAGTAAATTGGCAGTTTAGTAGACTTAATGGATTCCAGTCTCAGGTAGTTTGACACTGTTCATTGACCTGGCAGTATATGTTGGAAGCCCTAATGTCCTTCAGGTCAACCCCCAGTCACTCGGACAAATGGTGGCAGCAATCAATTCATAGAAAATATTTGCAGCCAGTAATAACAATTGTGGGGCCACATCCTGTCAGCCTGGAAGTATCAAATGGTTAATACTGGGCCTGAAAGCCTCTATTGCGTGATCAGTTGTGGCACAGTTATTTACCAGAGCAGAGTTAGAAACCACAGATTCAAGGAACAGAATTGTAAGCATTATTTTGGATTATGGTTTACAGGATACTGTAGTGAATCACTCAGTCATAGCCAATAGAGAATGTGTGGTAATAAAGAGAGTTCCACAAATGAAATATATCTGCAACTTACAGTTCCAAAATGGATTTGTAATATCTCTGCTCTCGATAATGTAAGCAAGAATGAAAATAACACTGGATCTAGTAATATCCCTGCCACACTACCTGACCTCTAACCAAGTGACCAAAGAAAAGTCAGAACTGGAAGGCCAATCAAAAAGAGCAATGTTCCCCCCACATGCAGGTTTATATTAGTAAATGTTGTTTATGGTACACATCACCCTTGCTACAGTTTCTTATAATTAAAGGTTGAGTAAAATGTTCAGAAGATACTAAGATCAATAATAATGATGTTACATACTGCATGAAATTAGTATGGCTGTGTGGTTGGAGATGCTGAGTTATGGATCTGAAGGATGCTGCTTTGTATTCTGTTGTATGCTAATATTTTTTTCAGCATTGTTACAAGGACCAGCATTCACATTTGTATTAAACCTTGTGCAAATCTAACATGCCATATTTGGTGGTTTTCGTATTCATACTTGTGTGTTATGAAAATGTGCAGCTTCAGTGGTACACCACATTCAATACCTCTCCAAATTTGCCTCATTTCTTAGTCCAATTTTTTCTGCCAAAGTGTCAGGAAATGTACATAGACATGAAAAAAAAAGGAAGAAAGATTAGGGTTTAACATCTTGTCAACATAAGGTCATTAGAGACGGATGCAAGCTTGAAATGTTTCCGCGATGGGGAAGGAAATTGACCATACCCTTTCAAAGAGAGTATCCTGGCATTTACCTGGTAGGGAAATTGCAGAAAACCTAAATCTGGATGGCTAGATGGGATTTCACCCATCGTCCTCCCATACAAAAATTGTGACCTGTGAAATTTGTGAAAGGTTTCCCTCCACTTCTGTTTCAAAACAGTTCTTTGCTTTTGGACTGTGTAGCTAAACACTGTGCCACTGCATTCGGTGATGAAATGTGTGAATATGAATGTTGACACTGAACTGCAGTTCCAGTTTAGCACTGCACATATGTAGGTTAACACTTATTGCTTGCTTCTCATTACAACTGAGGCTCAAATTTAAAAATGGAGAAGTAATTACTGAAAACCAACATAACCTGAAGAAAGGCTGATATTAACATTCTGGTTATGAGCAACTGGAGACATTTACATCAGTGATTGTTTTGCATTTCACTAGCTTCTGTATATGTCATAATTTCTAATGTCTACAGTGACATATGCAAGGTGCTACAAGGATTTTATTATACACAGAAGATAATGGCAGTAAAATATGATTACTGAAATGTGAACTATACGTACAATCTGGCACATATGTTACTTGATAAAATCTGCTATATAGTTTGTTAGAGGGCAGACAGTGTGATCCTGGGTGAACTGTTTTTATTTCTCATCAAATGTCACTAACATAATAGTGATACAACAGCCATTTATTTATGAAGGGCATTTAATAAGTAATGCAACACATTTTTTATGAAAGCAAGTTTGTTTTATTCCGGATTCCATATACCAATCATTCCCCATTCATTTGTCCACAAAACCCTATTTTTTAACATAATCTCCTTTCAATATGATGGCCTTATGACACCTTACTGGGATGGCCTGTAGGCCTGCATGGTTCCACATGCTGGTTGATGTTGAAGCCAATGTCTTACTGCATCAATAATCTCACTATCATCCACGTACTGCTTTCCGTGGAGTGCATCCTGCATTGGGCCAAACAGATGGAAGCAGGAACGTGCAAGATCCAGGCTGTAGTGTGATTGAGAAAGAATGATCCAGTAACGTTTTGTGATCTCCTCTTGGATGTGCAGAATTACATGAAGCCTTGCATTGTTATAGAGAAGGAGAAGCTGTTTGCATTTTTGTGGAGATGAACATGCTGAAGTTCTTTCTTCAGTTTCCTGAGGGCAGGACAATACATTTCTGAGTTTACTGTTGCACCATAAGCAAGGACATCAAACAGGATAACTCTTTCAGAGTCCCAGAAGCCTGTCACCATGACTTTACTGGGTGAGGGTGCAGCTTTGAACTTTTTCTTTGGAGGAGAGATGGTGTGACCCCACACCATGGATTACCATTTTGTTTCCGGTTAAAAGTGATGAATCTATGTTTTATCACCTGTGATGATGGTTGACAAAAAGTTATCATAATCACCCTAGTAACATGCAAACAATTCTGCGCAGATGGTCCGTGATTGCCCTTTATGGTCTTCTATTAGGCGGCTTGGAACCCAGCTGGCACATACCTTTGAATACCCCAATCAGTGAATGAGTGTGTCAACACTACCAACAGAGATGTCAAGTTGAGCAGTGAGGTGTTTGGTTGTGGTCCATCGATCACCTTGAATGAGTGTGTGCACACATTCCAACATTGCAGGAGTCACATCTGTGTGCAGCCAGCTGGCACGTCCTGTTGCAATGATGACAGATGCCTCACCCAACAATTCACTGTGCTTTTGTTCACTGCCAGGTTTCCATAGGCATTCTGCAAGCACTCTGGTTTTCCACCAAAACAAGCTGAATGACTGTTCTCTGCTCAGAACACATCTCCGTTATAGATGCCGTTTTGAAGGCTATGTATAGCACTGCTACACATCAGAACTCTATGAAACTATAGAGGCTGAAGTGGGAATGAGCAGATCATTCACAGATTTTTGATTTTAATCTTCACAATAGATATGTGGGATCTTCATTCTAGCAGGATGTGACTAAATGATGAAACAGTATCAATATAGATGATGTATAATCTCAAAACAAATATTAGTGATGTTTGTTATATCTTTAGTGTTTAAGCAATCTAGTCTTGGGTTGCCATGTAGTTAGATCGTTGTGTGTTTGTTACTTCTGTTACCCGTGAAAAAACAGTATTCATAATGTATAACCAGGTAGAGCTTCATTTCACATGAGCCCTGCTACAGATTAACCACAGTGGTGACCCGTTTCTGTGCAACAGTTCATTTGTTTGTTTTGGATTTGTGCAACACTCAAGTGCTCATTCAGCAATGGATACACTATGTGAACATCCGTTTTTACAACAATTTGTGCAGAACAGTGTGATGACTAGTGTTAAACTGAACATTTACATGCCTATTGGTCACAATCAGATGGAACTAAAACACTTAAGTGGTGTCAGGATGCAGTGTACAAAGCTGCTGATGGTGGTTGCACATGGGAACAATACGTGTATCAGCAAACCTCACCTGGTGAATTCCAATTCATTGATCTTGGTGTTAAAGACCATTGGAATGACTACATACTTGAATACATACAACGACCATGTAAGTGTCCTGCTCAGTCCTCCTGTGCTGCTGTCATTCCAGATGAGCCCATTCATGCCACAAAAGGTGTGCTCAGCTGGATGAATCCCATGTCATGTACCCCAGGTTTCCTTCCATGCTGCACTTCCTCCACAGACTCTACACGCACTGCATGAACAGGATTTTGGTGAAGTGATATTTAATCTGGGTTCTACTTCTGAACTACCTACTTTTTTGGCAGATCCCCCAGAGACTTGGTTTCAGATGGTCGAGCTCACTTTGCAGTGTTATGGTACATGGAAATTTGTAATCTTGGTGTGCAACCTCTCTAGTCACACTCACATCATCAGTGTTACCTACTGAGAAATTTTAAGCAATGAAGATGGCATTTCTTCAACATCTGATTGTGACACCAGAACAACAACTGGACAAGTCATATTTGAAGAAACAATTGATAGCTACACACTGTTACAATCTTGGAGACTACTAAGAGAATCCATCTCACGAGATATTGTGGTGGACAGCACATTGTGGGCAGTTTGGATGTTTAAACCACCTCTCATTCAGTCAACATTAATCATGAGAGAACATGATAGTACAGAGAACAGGTTATGTCTGGTTGACAGGTTACACATGCAGCAATGCTAGGAAGCTGCAGTCACATCCCACAGGGCTCAGTGCACACTACTCACAAACATGAATATTGTATGGACTCTGCTGACTGAGCAGTCCTGAGCACTGTTGATGATGGACGATGTGGGTCCACTGCCCTTTGTCCTACATCTGTCCCATCCTAAGCTGACTTCAGAACTTTGAACACTGTGACTTTGACATACTCGCATATGCACTGCTATCACGCACACTTCAGAGAGAAGATGTGCAACAGCTTACTTTCATGCAATGACCCAAACTTCAGAGGTGGCTCATGATAGGGCCACACTCAACCAAGAAGTCACCTCCTTGGTCAGGCTAAAAGCCAGACAAGTGTAACGCCACCTCAAGAATAGGAAAAGAGACTATAAGTCCTTGGCCACAATACTGGTCATTATTTCTCTATTGACTCAGGCTCCTTGGTGAGCACCTTACCAGATACTTCAGGCCCTTCACAGCACAGCATGTTGGAAGCACTATTGCATGAAGAAAATGACACTCCTGTTAAATATCATGGAACTGTAGAGCAAAGCTTAGACATCAGCCATAGCGAAAACCGCACACAGCAATTTTTTATTGCAAGCCAATTTCAAAAGTTATTTCATCCCTGCTCCTGTCAGTTGGACTAGCCCACAAAACATGGTATGGAGAGAAAGTTTATGGCTGTTTTGGGCGACCTCTAGTTCTATTACATCTTTGTCAGCAGCTGGACTCTTGCAATGAAGATGTGGAACCTGAGCAAGCTGTAGCCCAAGATCTCTGCAGCATGACATAGAAATTCCAGGATGCTAGACAGGAACTTCTGAATTCGTGCACAGCAAATACAGAACTGAAAAAGAAACTACAAAAGGACTTGAGCAGTGCTCAGAACCACATAGCCCTCTTACAATAACAGCAACAACAGTGTCAGTGACAACAGTACAATCTACAACAGCAACAACTGCAGCACCTATACCATGAGATGTGGCTATCTGATGCAAAACAGGAGGCCAAGGTAAGTCCAGTGCATGATAATTTAAGTGTACATTCCACTCCTCTGTGAGTGATGAGTGATACTACCAAGCAATGCGTAAAACTGGCTAGACGCGGTGTGAACGATGAGACAGTGCACTGTATCATTATGGCTGGGGTCACCAATCCATTATGAGGCTCAGCCTCTGGACTCAGACAAATTGCATAAATCTAAGCATATTACAGATGAGCTACTCAACACTGAGATTGTGATACCACCGGACAGTGCCTGGGCTTGGCCTATACATTTGGTACCAAAGATGGACTGCTTTCATAAAAAGTGTGACTATCATTTGCTAAATGCACAAATATTACCACACAGGTACTCCATTCCAAACATTCTGGCGGTTTCAATGCCTTAGCAGGGGCATCTGTCTTCAGCTTAATCAACTGTGAGAACGCATATCTCCAGATACTCATGGCTGAGGAAGATGTGCCAAACAATTGTTGTTACTCCATTTGGCTTGTACGAGTTCCTTTTCATACCTTATAGCCTAAAAAAATCCACACAGACATTGCAACATTTTACTGATAAAATTTTAAAACATTTTTCTTTTTGTCATTCATACCTTGACAACATTTTGATTTTTTCATCATCTCTGGCAGAACATGAGGTGCATCTCCACTCTGTGTTTGACACAATTGATCATCATAGCATTGAGATCAATGAGGACAAGTGCCAAGTACACCAGGAGGAAATCACATTTCCAGGACACATGCGTAATGACTGTGAGGTCAGGCCAATCACAGAAAAAACAGCACTGATTCACATTCTACTTCATCCACCAACCTACCATGAAATAATGTGATTTTTGAGAACAATCAACTATTATAGGTGATGCCTACCATAGGCTGCAACAACTCTAGCTCCTCTCACAGCCGCAATGGTAGGCAAAAACAAACACAGTAGGCAAATGCTGATGTTGGCTACATCGAACTGTGCTTCCAGCAGGCTCTGACTTTAGTACATAATGTAAGTGATGCTCCCTTATCTGTCAATACTGATGTGAGCAATATGCCTGTAGGTCCAATGCTCTAATTAGTTAATAGGGTGCAACAACCATTACAGTTATTTTCTCAGGAATTTATGGAGTTGCAGAGAAAATGGTCTGCATTTGACAAAGAACTATTAGCAGTGTACGAGACAGTACATCATTTCGAAACAGAAGTGGAGGGACACCTTTCGCAAATTTCACAGATCACAATTTTTGCCATTTGGACTGTGTAAGTCAGTTTACAACTGACATGCAGCACATTAAAGGAGCTGATAATATGCATGAACCAAGATGACTTTGTGTCAGTCCAGGAGATGGACAGAGAAAATCAAAGTAGTTTTGTGGAACACCTTCACCAGCCTTTGGTTCCTGGATTGGACAGACAAGTCTAGTGTGACATTTCATGAGAGAAAGTTCAACCATTGGTTCCACTACAAATGAGAAGTTTTATGTTTAATAATCTCCACAACCTGTCACACCCAGGAATCTGCCCTATGACCAAACCTGTAGAGGACCACCTTGTTTGGCTGGATGCGAAGTGTGGCCACAAGTTGTGGACTTGTGACTGCACTGCCACCAATGCTACAAAACAGGAAGTTTTGCTAGCACAGAGCTTGGCCACTATGACATTCTGGTGGGTAGGTGACAGCATGTATGCTTGGAATTTGTTAGCCTGCTGCCTGATTCTGGTGGGTACAGGTCTATTTTGTCAGCTGTAGATCGTGTCGTGTGGTGGGTTGAGTCAGTCCCTGTACTTGTCATTAGGGCTGAGATGATGTCTAAGGCATTTGTTCATGTATGAATCACATGGTCTGGTTGTCCTGTTGCCCTAATGACAGACAAAAGTATGCAGTTTGAGTTGGCACTGTTCAAAGAATTGTGCAGCCTCTGTGGAGTACAACATTTTCGCACCATCACTTTCCATCCACAGAGCAGTGGACTGGTGGAATGGTGGCACTGTGTCTTAAGGAGTCACTGGTGTGCCTTGCAGATAATGGTTAAAGGGTGCTTCTTGGTGTTCACAGTGCTTTCAAAAAGAACTTTCAGGCTTCACTGGCAGAGATTCTACATAGTGAAACATTGAACCTCCCAATGGCATTCTTCGACCCTGTGGCATTACCTGACACAGATGAACTGCTGGCAATGATTCAACAAGTCAGACAACGTGTCCCCAACATCAGGACATCTTTCCTGCAGCATCACAGATTTTCTGAAGGCTTTTTTGCACAAAGACATGGTGATGTGCGAGTATGTGATGACGTTATATGGACATCACTTCAGTCACCTTACTCTAGTCCTTACAAGGTCCTGCGGGAGTGTGACGATACATTTGATATCATCCTCCATGACAATGAGACCATGGTTTCAATATACAGAATCAAGCTCGGCAGCCAGGACTATGACACGGTTAACAGCACTGCTGATTGATTGCACACCCTACGCTCCTATCTCTACCAGACTCAGTGTTTACATCGCTGCAGTCATGCTGAAGCTGCTATCTCCATTTATCTTCCAACCTCTAGCATTTCATCCTGTAGTAGTAGCAGCTCTTATGCCTTCCCCAGTGCTCTGCAGTACTGGGAAAGCGGGTTCTATAGGAACTTCACTCTAACAGGACATGAAGAATGACAAAACAGTATCGATACAGACAATATGTAACCTCAGAGCAAAGAATAGTGACGTCTGTTATATCTTTATTGTTTAAGCAGTCTGGTCTTGGGCTAACATGTGGTTAGGAGCTCATGTGTGTGTTGTTTATTTAATAGCAACAACACAGTATTCACAGCATATACCCAGTTAATGCTTCATTCTGCACAAGTCCTGCTACAGAATGCCCACAGATATGTATTTGTACTTGTTTGCTTCCATGGAAACAAATTATGCTTTACCTCTGTAATAAGATGATTTCCGAAGTTTGAGTTTATTCATTCTGTTTCCACCTGGAGCAAGCATCTAATGAATTTACTGTCTTTCTCACGTCCTCAGAAGGATGCTTGAGTGATTCGGCAGTTTTCTACCACTCAGATTTCTTTTCCTTCAGAATCTGTGCTGTGGATGCGTGTTTCATTGAACGTAGAAGCATGTATTGTATCTATATTCTTCTATCAACAATATAACATTCTCTGCAGCCCATTCCATCACTCAGGGAACTCTACATCTACATCTGTATCTATACTCTCCAAACCACTGTGAGATGCATGGCAGAGAGTATGTCCCATTGTACTAGTCATTACGATTTCTTCGCATTCCATTCATGTATAGAGTGGGGGAAGAACGATTGTTTGAATGTCTGTGTGCATGCTGTAATTATTCTAATCTTATCCTCATGATCCCAATGTGAGTGATACATAGTGGGTTGTAGTATATTCATAGAATCATCATTTAAAGCCAGTTCTTGAAACTTTGTTAGCCGACTTCCTTGGTACACTTTACGTCTATGTTCAAGAGTCTGCCAGTTTAGTTTCTTCAGTATACCTGTGATATGTTCCAAAAAAGATGGTTCAAATGGCTCTGAGCACTATGGGACTTAACCTCTGAGGTCATCAGTCCCCTAGAACTTAAAACTACTTAAACCTAACTAACCTAAGGACAGCACACACGTCCATGACCGAGACAGGATTCGAACCTGCGACCGTAGCGGTCACGCGGTTCCAGACTGTAGCATCTAGAACCGCACGGCCACCCCGGCTGGTGATATGTTCCCACAGATCAAACAAATCTGTGACCATTTGTGATGCCCTTCTCTGTATACATTCAGCATACCCTGCTAGCCATATATAGTATGTGCTCCACACACTTGAGCAATATTCTAGAACTGGTTGCATGAGTGATTTTTTAGTGATCTCCTTTGTAGACTGATAGCACTTCCCCAGTATTCTGTCAATAAACCAAAATCTACTTCTTACTTAATCCACGACTGAGCCTATGTGATCATTCCATTTCATATCCCTACAAAGTGTTTCATCCAGGTATTTGTACGAGCTGGCTCAATCCAGCCACAAATTTAACTTGATACCCCATGTGCTCTTACTTTTGACAATACATGCAGGTGTGGTAATGAGTCAAATACTTTTCAGAAATCAAGAAATCTACCTGCCTGCCTTGATCCAAAGCTTTCAGAATGCAATGTGAGATAAGTATGAGTTGGGTTTCAAAAGATCGATGTTTTCAGTATCTATGCTGGTTGGCATGGAGGAGATCATTCTGTTCAAGATACCTCATTATGTTTGAGCTCAGCATATGTTTTAAGATTCTACAACAAACTAATGTCAAGAATACTGTGTGGTAGTTTTGTGGATCACTTCTGCCACCCTTATTGTAGATGGTTGTGAACAGTGCTTTCTTCCAAAAACTGGGCACGCTTCTTTGTTCAAGGGATCTACAACGGATTATAGTTAGAAGAGTGGGTAACTCAGTTGCAAATTTAGTATAGAATCTGATAGAGATTACAGTGGGCCCTGGAGCTTTGCTCAGTTTTAACAATTTCAGCTGTTTTTCAACACCACTGATGCTAACACTTATTTCATTCATGTTTTCAGTGGTATAAGGATTAAATGGGGGCAGTTCTCGTGGGTTTTCCTTTGTAAAGGAACACATGAAAATGGAGTTAAGCATTTTAGCTTTTACTTCGCTACCTTCAAGTTCAGTTCCTGTCACATTCCCTGGGGACGAGATGTTAACTTTGATGCCACTAATGGCCTTTACATATGACAAGAATTTCTTTGAGTTTTGTGAAAGATCATTTGACAATATTCTGCTATGGCAGTCATTGAAAGCTTCACTTTAGAAAGCAAGACGTGTTTCATTCAGGTTCTCCCTATCTAAACCCCATGCTTTGTTTTACACATGTTATGCAGTAATCTCTGTTTCTTTAGAAGTTTCCTTAGAGCACTTGTACAACATGAGTGGTCCCCCCCCCCCTCCCCATTATAAACTGTGCTACTGGATACATATCTATCCAGTGCATGATCAATTATTCTTTTACATCTTGAGCCATATTCCCACTACATGCTCCTGCCCTGTGCTGAAACTTTCAGTTTCCTCATTGAGATATGACACTACTAACTTTTTGTCTACTTTATTGAACATATATATCTTTCTTTCTGTTTCAGTTGTCCTTTGTATGTTGGTGATCATTGTTACCGCAACTGCATCATGGTCACTGATACCAGTTTCAACATGGACATTCTCAAAGCAGTGAGCTCTGTATATTTATCTTGCTGCTTGTTCGAGGCAGGATTCGAACCTGCAACTGCAGCGGTCGCGCGTTCCAGACTGTAGCGCCTAGAACTGCTCGGCCACTCCGGCCGGCCACTGATATCAGTTTCGATGTGGATACCCTCAAAGAGGTCAGGTCTGTTTGTTGCCAGATCCAATTATCATTTTATGCCCACCCTTGATACTGATTCTTACCCAGACAGTCTCATATGCAGGTTCAATTTCTGTCTCGGTGGATTTGAATTTCTTGTTTACTGCGATAATACCCCACCTCAATTTCTCATTTGCCTTTCTTTTCGACATACACTTAAAATTTCCCCAAAAATCTCACTGCTTTCAATACGGGTTTCTACCAGCTTTCTGTACCAAGTATTATGTGAGCTTCACTGCTTTTGATAAGCACTTTAAACTCTGGCACTTTGTTACCAATGTTTTGGCATTTAACCATTAGGATCTTCATATTCTCACCTGCAGGAGGTACTTCTTTTGATCTTACACTGATACTTCACAGTTTCCTACAGCTATCATTATCTGGATTGTATTGAGAATTGTCAGCAGCTTTTGATGTGTAGTGCACACCTGAACCATTTGGTGGGACCCTACAGAGCTCAACCATGTGGTGCAAATCCAGGAAGCTGCTGCCTAGCTTGTCACAGAACCTTTGAAGTCTCTGGTACAGTCCTTCTACTCGGCTCAGATCCAAAAGCCCACAACAGTTCTGGGGCAATGCTGTAAATTGTGAGCTATGTTGAAACACCACATGCAAGACTGGTCTTCTCAATTTCCTCTGCCAGTCACTGGATTGACCCTTGTATGACCTCAGAGCCCAGATGACAGGCATCATTTGTTCCAATGTGTGTCACAGTGTGCATTTAATTGCACTCTGTTTCCTCAATGGCTGCCAGAATAGCCTCTTTAACATGTTGAATGAGGCCCCCAGGCGTACACAATGCATACACCTAGTGTATTTTCCTGTTCATTGCAGCCGTTTCCTTATGGGTACCATCATTTGTCCTACATCTGAACTGCTGATGATTAACAGATTCCTGCCTTTTTGTGTTTGCCTCCTCTTAGAACTCGACAAAACAGGTTTCCCAAAATAGATAAAACGAATCCCACTAGCTCAGTTTCAGTTTCAATGAAAGACAGCACCTCAAACTTATTGGTTAGAGAGCTCGATACCTGAGTCCTTCCTGGTCCCCATCCACCCTGTACAGGCTGTCTAGCACTACCATTAAACCGCCATTTGCAGTCAAGCGGACGACTAATGACAGATCCTGTGCTTTCCACAGACAAGACACAATCCACAGGAGCAGATAATACTTGAGGTACACTTGGTACCTGCACCACAGGAAACATGACTGTAAGCAGTTCTTCCAACACAGAAGCAGGCAGCAGCTGCCAATCGTTTGACAGCAGTCAGAGCGATTTACAACTGTTTACGAACGTCAACCAACGCAATCTATGTTCAGAAAAAGCATTCACAGTGGGGCTGCAGTTTAGCTGGTGCCATGTATTACAGGACACTGAACAAATAACTTTAAATTGAGCACACGTATTATCTTTTAATCTCTTGAGCTACCCCTCAGGGAACGTCTCACACCAGACGAGTGTAACCCCTATGTTTGCGTGGTAGAGTAATGGTGTTGTATGCGTACGTGGAGAACTTGTTCGCGCAGCAATCGCCGACATAGTGTAACTGAGGCGGAATAAGGGGAACCAGCCCGCATTCACTGAGACAGATGGAAAACCACCTAAAAACCATCCATAGACTGGCCGGTTCACCGGACCTCGACGCAAATCCGCCGGGCGGATTCGTGCCGGGGACCAGGCGCTCCTTCCCAGTCCTGAAAGCCGTGCGTTAGACCGCACGGCCAACCAGGCGGGCACCTAAGCAATTACTTCTCACATCTTTTATGAGACACCCAGTATAAGCAGAAAGCGCCGGTTTGTTTTCCATTACAAGCAAAATTATTTTTAAATCGGAATTTTACGTGTTCATTCGATAGAGTGTTTCTAAATTATCTAGTCCGATATTTGTTATATTATTATGTACTAACACGGACAGTAAAACGCGAAGAATAAAGCACAATACTGCTGTGATTCAGTAGCGCTATATGCTTAGCGGTAACAGTCGCCGCTAAAGTACGAATTATTGTTCATATTTTACTGTCCCTGTTGATACTTTGTGGTAAAAAAATATCGCACTAGACTAATCTGGGGTCTCTCTAACGAATGGGCACATAAAATTCCGCTATAAAAATCATTTTGTTGGTAAAGGGAAGCAAACCGACGCTTTCTATTGACACTTGAAAGTCGTGATGGGCATTGAGCAGTGTTGGTTTGGGCTGACAGTGGGTGACGTATACATATGGGGTTGGGGGATGGGGGGCGCTATTCCTTCGTTTCCTTCGTCAGTCGACTCGACTGACTCGAGTTATCGAGTAGTCGTACTTTCCTATGTAGCACGCGCGTCCGCGCATCGTATTTTAAATGTTTCTGTCTGGCACATAGATAGCTAACACATACCTACGAGAAAATTAGCGGCCATTCTAGTGATCTCGATACGTTATTCTGTCTGGCTTTTGTTCGAGAAAAGTCGCGAATATTCTACTGTTTTGTGATTAATAAGAGACTAATGGGAGAGATTCTTCAATACAAGTAAACGAGCATAAACGCCCTTAATGATCGTAATTCTGTTATGCAAGCGTTGTTTGTTTGTCCTAGATCTGTCTATCCTACTTTGCACACGTTGTACAAAATATCTGCTTGTCTACCTGCGTATACTGCTACAGCAGAAAGAAGTTTTTCAACATTGCGGCGTACAAAGGCATGGCTGATGTCGAAAGACTCGAAATTGTAGCCTGTATCATGGTACGCAGTCATGCTCATGAAAAGGAAATTGGCTACCTTACGACCACCCGATATACGTCGAAACCTTTACAGCACGCTTCAGGTGTTTCAGTAGTCTCTCTTCAGAATGTTAAGTCGAAAGACCAAAAATTGCGCCCTATGTAATATGCATCAGGCTTGTACCTAGATTCTCGTACATTATCACTGATGGGGAAACCACGAAGCTCGGATTCGTTAACTGAACTGAATCGTGAACTGCGCATACGTGAAAGAGAGAACGGTTTTGAATGTTATCTCAGGTTTTTCGTCCCAACTCAGTTTGAAGTCGATTCACGCGTATTTTCAAATCGGTTAACTAGGTCTGTCTTAAAGCGGAGTCGGCTCATCGCTAGATGTTGCTATACCCCGTGTAATTTCCGTGCTTGCAAAAAGCCTAAGAGTCCAGAGGTGCCATGCACGTTCTAGAAATCCTTCTCATTTCTTCCACATCTCTGTTGTAGGAGTAGGTAAATACTTGGGCTGTAGAACAGTCCATATTGCCTGGCACACTTCTTTCACAATTTCTGAGACTGTTGAACGTCCTAACCGAGATAGAACGAATAGATATGTTAACCATCAAAGATATGTTTGTTTAAATTCAATGACAATGTTATCAATACAATGAAACAAAACAATCTATTTAGTAGAAAGTTCTCTCTAGCGGGACATACGGAACTAGATGTTACCATCGTTTGCTGTATTCGTATAAACTGCAGATAAATTTATCACTCCACTCGTAACTACATTGAGAGATAGCACTTTCTTCCGCCGAACCTTTCATATGATACAGCAAAACTGAAATTGAATAATTTATATGACTTCTGTATGAAGCACAAAGAGGCCGCAAATGGTAAATCTTACCTCAAATAAGCCGGCCGGGGTGGACGTGCGGTTCAGGTTCGAATCCTGCCTCGGGCATGGATGTGTGTAATGTCTTTAGGTTAGTTAGGTTTAATTAGTTCTAAGTTCTAGGCGACTGATGACCTCAGAAGTTGAGTCGCATAGTGCTCAGAGCCATTTTTTTTACCTCAAATAAATGGCTAGTCTTTGCCTTGTATCAATTGGCTTTCTCCAGTTCGTTGTGCACTTCTCGGTGCTCCCTTTTACCAAGAGATGCAGTTCCTCGAAATATTTTCGCGACGTACGAAAATATTTGAAGAACCTGTCTTCGTCAGTCTCTAGTTCAATACACAGACGATGGTATTCTCCTAAGCTTTCTGTCTTGCTATTAATGTCGTGCATCCAACCTCTCCTCTTCTTGGTGCCATTTCGTATCGCTAATGCGAGGAGGAGTTCTTCCTTGTCCGAGCTACTCATTTCTGCACTTAATAAACGAAAAATGAACTCGCACAAAGATAACGTGCCCGCGTGAAGCTTCCAAATCGTCTAACGCCAAGACAATCGCGCTACGCGTGCAAGCTTAATAATGGGGTTCGGCCCCTTCCACAGTGTAACAACTGACGCAGCGTCAGTCGCTGCGACCGGCAGGCTGGTGCCTGTGTGGCGTCCCTGGCCGCCGACGTCGCAGCAGCAGGCCGGATTCTGTCTGGCCAGGCCTTAAGAAAGCACGGCTAACCGGGCGGGCCGTATTACTGGTAGTCATTCTCTTCAAAAATAGTGGAAAGACAAATATAAAGTGGATGCTATACGACGAAAAACGTGATAAAGCATTTTGTTTTGTATGTAAGGAAATGAGTTCCTCTAGTGGCTTTTTTGCGAAGAAAACTCAACAAGACTAAGGTTTGATAACAGCCATCATTGAGGTCCGGTTTTCTTCTGGAAACAAAGCGACAGAAACGTTTACTTGTAACGAAAAGCTGAATTGCAACCGTCTTGTAGTAAGAAAAGAGCGACTGAGAAAATGTGTGAACGTGCAGCTTTTAATGTCTAAGGGTAAGGAGAGAGGAATGAAGTCTGCAAGAGCAGCTCTGTTCAGAATGTTGTCATCGCTACGTTATCTCGTGATGCAGTGGTTAGCAATCCGTGGTCGCATATACGAAAATTCTAACTGTAGCGGATTGCTACAGTCAGATGCTGAAAATACACTCCTGGAAATTGAAATAAGAACACCGTGAATTCATTGTCCCAGGAAGGGGAAACTTTATTGACACATTCCTGGGGTCAGATACATCACATGATCACACTGACAGAACCACAGGCACATAGACACAGGCAACAGAGCATGCACAATGTCGGCACTAGTACAGTGTATATCCACCTTTCGCAGCAATGCAGGCTGCTATTCTCCCATGGAGACGATCGTAGAGATGCTGGATGTAGTCCTGTGGAACGGCTTGCCATGCCATTTCCACCTGGCGCCTCAGTTGGACCAGCGTTCGTGCTGGACCTGCAGACCGCGTGAGACGACGCTTCATCCAGTCCCAAACATGCTCAATGGGGGACAGATCCGGAGATCTTGCTGGCCAGGGTAGTTGACTTACACCTTCTAGAGCACGTTGGGTGGCACGGGATACATGCGGACGTGCATTGTCCTGTTGGAACAGCAAGTTCCATTGCCGGTCTAGGAATGGTAGAACGATGGGTTCGATGACGGTTTGGATGTACCGTGCACTATTCAGTGTCCCCTCGACGATCACCAGTGGTGTACGGCCAGTGTAGGAGATCGCTCCCCACACCATGATGCCGGGTGTTGGCCCTGTGTGCCTCGGTCGTATGCAGTCCTGATTGTGGCGCTCACCTGCACGGCGCCAAACACGCATACGACCATCATTGGCACCAAGGCAGAAGCGACTCTCATCGCTGAAGACGACACGTCTCCATTCGTCCCTCCATTCACGCCTGTCGCGACACCACTGGAGGCGGGCTGCACGATGTTGGGGCGTGAGCGGAAGACGGCCTAACGGTGTGCGGGACCGTAGCCCAGCTTCATGGAGACGGTTGCGAATGGTCCTCGCCGATACCCCAGGAGCAACGGTGTCCCTAATTTGCTGGGAAGTGGCGGTGCGGTCCCCTACGGCACTGCGTAGGATCCTACGGTCTTGGCGTGCATCCGTGCGTCGCTGCGGTCCGGTCCCAGGTCGACGGGCACGTGCACCTTCCGCCGACCACTGGCGACAACATCGATGTACTGTGGAGACCTCACGCCCCACGTGTTGAGCAATTCGGCGGTACGTCCACCCGGCCTCCCGCATGCCCACTATACGCCCTCGCTCAAAGTCCGTCAACTGCACATACGGTTCACGTCCACGCTGTCGCGGCATGCTACCAGTGTTAAAGACTGCGATGGAGCTCCGTATGCCACGGCAAACTGGCTGACACTGACGGCGGCGGTGCACAAATGCTGCGCAGCTAGCGCCATTCGACGGCCAACACCGCGGTTCCTGGTGTGTCTGCTGTGCCGTGCGTGTGATCATTGCTTGTACAGCCCTCTCGCAGTGTCCGGAGCAAGTATGGTGGGTCTGACACACCGGTGTCAATGTGTTCTTTTTTCCATTTCCAGGAGTGTAACTCCGATTTGTTCACTTGGCTTCGCCGTACAAATTACAGATCGCTTTTGCACGACATAATAAATGAACTACGTTCTATTATAACCAGTGCTGTTTTTCTGGGATAACGCTGGGGGATGCGTACCCCTAAACGTTTTCGTCGACAGAGTAATTTTTTTTTCGATGTTGAGAACTTGGAAGAGTGCCAAAGATTTATTTCACGGACGTAAATTTTTTATTTCATTTTTTCGTGTTGGTAATTGCAATACGAACGATACCAGTGCAGTTTTTGGTGGAAAAGCGAAGTCATCGACTGTTTCAAGCATTTCCAAGCTGCGGCAACCGTTCTCGACAACTGAATCGCTGGCAGCCAGTTCGACAAGCATGTAGTGCCCTCGTCCGCTAATAGTGGGCGATGGTGGTGCTAAACGGATAAGCGTACGCTCAAACGCTGAGCTACCGATAGACGTCTCTACGGTCCGGCTACCATGATCCTTCGCGATTCATTGCCATCTTTGTTTTGTTGTTCTTTATTCGTTTGCGTTTGCTGTCGGAGTACCCTCAAACTTTTTTTTTTTAGAAAAAAAGCACTGATTATAACTATCCAAGTCTTACACACTTTAATTAAGTTTATAAAATTTGCCCAACTATCTGATAAACCCGGTATTGCCTGGTTATTCATTATGCCAATTTTCTATTAGAAACGAAAAATGAACTGTGTTTGTATAACATCGAAAGAATTTCATCTCCATTTACTCATGAAAACGTCTTTGAAATTATCAAATATTCGCATAAAGAAACGTGCATAATGTACAAACGTGTAATTGCAATATCAAACTTAAGAAACATGATTCTGGACAATTTCTGTATGCTGGGAGCAGCTGCTTCGCGTGTCTACAGGGCGATCTTGTAGACATCTCTATGGCAACACCTCTTCATAGCTCTATAGACGGCTATCGTTTGGCTTACAGCCGTTTGTTTTTCCGTTGAATACTGTCAAAAGCGCTAGCGGGTGTCAGGGGTTTCCTTAAGTTGATTCGACTGTAGGAGAGGAGCAGTTGTAAAGAATAAATGCACGGCATTAAAACTTAACGCTTGATGCGGCATTTTTCATACGTATCAGTGTTTGAGGTCATATCCCTAAAACTGAGTCTCGTAAAACGATACGAGGGGGGACGGGAGTCAAAAAGTTACTAGCCTAACAAATAAAGAATGACAAATTTCATAATACCAAATTATTTTTCTATATAATGGCCGTGTACATTAATACACTTGCGGGCATTCTCAGATAACCTCTGCAAACCATTCAAATAAAACGTCTTCGATTTCGAGTCCAACCAGGCGTTCGCAGAATTAATCACTGCATCATCATTGTCAGATCGTCGTCCTTTGAGGTCATTATTTAGGTTTGTAAAAAGAAAAAAGTCTGATGGAGTCAAATCTGGAGAATATAGCGGATGACGTAACAATTCGAACCCGTAGTCACGTTTAGTTTTCAGTGTTGCGACGGTTTTGTGCGCCCGTGCGTTGCCCAGATACATTCCGCGCGCCAATTTTCCGCACATTATTTTCTTCATCTCTTCTCTCAAACAGCGCAGGGAGTGGGGGGATGAAATAGTGTAATGCATTGATAGTTATGCCCTTTTGCAAGTAATCCACCATAATTACCCCTTCTGCATCCCAGAAGACCAATGCCATCACTAGAGACCGGTTTATATGCATCATAAAAACCTTAAAATATGCTTGAAAAATGCTTAAAATGCATGAAAAGTATAGAAATATGCAAGATCAAATAATAAAAAAAACATGGTAGTTACTGCATCCATTTGTACATCAAAGTCGGACCTGTACATATAAATTATGAGGAAGAGCGCAGGCCACGCGAAAAATCGGTACATTTTCTGAATAATTTCTGGTAGAGTTTAGGAAGGGGGCCTTTCTGGGATTATTTTCTAAAAATTTGCAAAATGGGGACGGGTACCGTGTTTCAAGAATTGTTCCTTCTTTGCTATTGTTGTCGGTAGCAAGCGGATGCGGTGCGAGTGAGTCGCAGCGAGATGATCGATATTTACAGGACCAACGTCGGGATATATCGCACACAGAGGGGCTCGCCCAAAAACTCCGTAATATTTACAAAACAACATACAATCATGAATTTTTTAAACAGCATTAACTTTTAATTAATATTATTAGGCCAAAGCATCATTTACAATTTATTTTACATTTTTCTACTGTTGTAAACATAAACGACCAAGTACTGTTCCAAATGTTCGGTAGTTAGACTGTGCCTTCTATCACACAAAACATTTTTATAAGCAGAAAAGGACCGTTCTTCATCAACTGGGGTAACTAGGCAGTATTTGAATTTGTGTGCTATGTTGGCACTTATTGTTTCTGGTAAAAGTTCACCTGTCCCAGTAATAAAACTATCAATTAGGCACAAGAGTTCAAGCCTGGGTTTTGTTTAAAATGTATTCAAACTTTTCTTTAAGTTTTCTTGGGAATACCTCCGGCAATGAGTAGTTCACCAGAATTATTTTATTCATTAATTGAATAGATTCATTCAACGCTAAACCTTGAATTTCAAGCCTTTTAATACTTGCGGGTGTATGGGAAAAATGAGTGCTAATCACTACTACAATGTCTTTTTTAATACCGGAATCATTAAAAGCTTCCTTGCACTGGCAAACTGTCAAAGCCTCTGCACTATCGAAGACATTTACAAACCCTCTAATGGTCTCGAAATGTTCATTGTAAAACAACACAGTTTCGACCCACGTACCCCAACGAGTTGCTATTGGTTCGGGGGGAAAAGGCACATTTCGTAGCATTTTTCTTTGTAGGTCTTGATGCGAGCAGGAGCCTTTAGAAATACTTCCTTTGTGGATGAAATTAGTTTATTTACGTTCACAAACGTGCAACGTACTTCTTCAGCAAGGCGATGTACTCCATGAGCAAAGCACGTCATATGAATCAAACTGGGATAAAATACTCGGAGGGCTTTTCCTGCTTTGATCATATAAGGAGCAACATCTGAAATAAACACAAACACCTTTTCATTTGCAGAAGATTCTGGAAATTTTACTAAGACCCTCATTCACAAATCTGGCGATCGTAGAATGATTTATTTTTTCAAGTTCTTTGCCGGCCGCTAAATAGGAAGAAGGAGGCTCTTCTTTTAAAATACCAACAGTTAAATTTACAATGTAACGGCCACAGCGTCTCTTGTTTCGTCATCTGAAATAGAGATAATGCTGTCCTTGAGTTCATTGCGTATTTCTTCCAGAACACTAACGTAAATCGTCGGTGTGAAATTTTTACGCAATGTTGATTCATCTGGTATATTTTGATTTAAGCAATATTAGCGCAGGAAGCCTTTGAGGATAGGGTTTGTAAGTATTTGAAGAGGAATATTGCTTGCAATTAATGCTTCACATTGTTGTTGTTGTTGTTGTTGTTGTCTTCAGTCCTGAGACTGGTTTGATGCAGCTCTCCATATGACTATGCTTCACATAGACCCATGTTAAACCGACGTTTTTGGTTACCTTTGGACAAATGCCTGCTACTGCGACTTGCTGTTGTCAGCAGTTGTCGTGGTCCTTTCTTCTGCATTCCTGCGATGTGTAGGCTTGTCTTGACATGCTGGTCTATTTGAAACTTTTTTTTGCACGAAACGTTTATCTCCAAACTCGACAATATAAAACAATCCTGTCATATGTAAATGTTCCAGGATGGTCAGCTATCCACGAAGCGACGTTTCTTTTTTCGGGCGGCATGGCGCACAACAGTTTCCACACTACACGTCGTAAACATATTCAACTGTGTACAAGTAAATAGAAACCTAAAGTGAAACAATGGGCATACGTCTAAAAGCTTGTGCAGTTTAATTTAATTGTTGCCGACGCGTACGGTACGACAGCGGAGGAGATTAACCGGGGGCGCGGGTGCAAGAGCGTTGACTCTGCCTGCCTGTTCCCGCTCTGTAATGATTTCGCTAGCCAGTGGCCTTTCGATTAGTGATTTTACGCAGTTCTAGGTTACGGTTAATCTGTGAGACATCAAAACCAGATAGAGCTAGAGACCGTCCATCTAAATTTTTAAAATATTTTATACAATGAGCGAAAATATGCATTGTCACTAGTATTTAGTTGAAATATGCAATATCCAGTGAAAAGGAGCCAAATACGCAAATGCATATGCGACATGCAAATGTATATGATCCGGTCTCTAGCATCACCTTACCGGCTGATTTTTGAGCCCCCCCCCCCCCCCCCGCGAAATTTTTCTGAGGTAGGGGATGGAGGAAGTTTCCATTGTTGTAACTGATGTTTTGTCTCAGGATCAATGTGGTGAACCCACTTTTCGTCCATTGTCACGTACCTTGCAAGAAAGCCATCTTCATCCACTTCAAATTGTCGGACGATTTCCCACAACACTGCACGCGCTCCCATCTCTGTTGTGCATTCAAATATTTTGGGACCCACCGAGATGAAACTTTCCACATACCCAAAGTATCAACTACAATATCATGGGTACGCCCATGGTAGATTCCAAATGTGGTCTCAATGTGCTGCAACGTTGTTCGACGATCCTGCAAAATCGTATAGTGAATTGCAGTCACTGTTTCATCAGTGGCAATGGTGACAGGCCTCCCGCTCCTTGGCGCATCTTCCACACTCGTTCTTCCACGTTTGAAGTCGGACACCCAGTTTTTCTGTTTTATAAGACAGAGCACTGTCCTTACGTGTATTCCGCATGTCCTCCGGAATTTCCTTTAGCGTCATTCTCTTCAAATGAAGATACTGAACCGCAGCACAGCTCTTGATTCTCTCGATATTCGCCATTTTACTTACACTGCTGTATAAAACGCATCCTAGTGACAGAACTAACGATGATGGAGCCGCAAAATTAGACTTTCATACCCACAAAGGAGCTCGATAAAAGTAGGTGGTGGTGTTTGTGCGAGACATTACGGTAACTATCTCGGGCTAAAAACTTTTCGACCGCCCCTTGTATATTTGCGTAGATGCATTCAGCGACATATGTGGATACAGTGTGGAAAACGTGCTGTGAATAAAGTTAGTAGAAAAGAAGAAACAAATTTAAACGTCATACGCAATGTGGCAGTTTTTACGCATATCATTGTTTACGACCTTGTATCTCGTGTAATATCATAGTTAGGTGGTTCTTACCCCCACAGCGATTGTTACCTGATAGTAAGGGATATGTATACCAAGTGTTGTTGAAATCGGCTCAGTATAATTTGTGTGGATACTATTCGATAACTGTGGATGAAACTAGCGACCTATGTCAATATGTTTTACTTTCGATTTGTTTTAATTGTGTCAATGGCCCCTACCGCCGGAGGTTCGAGTCCTCCCTCGGGCGTGGGTGTTTGTGGTGTTCTTTGTATAAGTTAGTGTAAGTAGTGTGTAAGTATTGGGACCGATGACCTCAGCAGGGAAGTCGACATGAACTTTCCCGGACAAATCCGATATCTGACGAAACCGAGCGAAAGACTCATCGGACACTTTTTACTATGCCACTTACATGCAGTTATCATTGTTGGTAAGTGGTTATCGTCAAGCGTGAAGTGAAGTGCATAGTATTCCTTTAAATTCTTGCTCTAATGGCGATAGACAGGCTGCTACTTTGTTGATGTATATAATATCTAATAATTAATCAATATTTAAATATGCAGCTCTAAAATCAGCAGAATATTTACAACGTGAAGCCGATAATTTTATAGGCCGATACGTAGATATTTTCTCCATCGATATATCGATACCTTTTCTCCATACAGTGGGAGCCGATTATTATATTCTTTAAAATATCGATATCTCGGATTCCCGATGATTTAAAAATATCAGTAGTCTTAACAAAAGTGTGTCTCCTCACACAGTGCCACCGAACACTCCTAACGATAGGCCTCCGCGGCCGAAGACCCATGCATGTCCCAATGTTACCACCACAGCATCGGCAACTACGACTGAAATGGACAAATGACTATTGGCACTGGACGTTGGCACAGTGGCAGGTCGTTGATGGTGTAATGAATCGTGAGACCTTTTTCATCATGTTGATGGGAGGGCGCGAATCCGTAGTCTTCCAGGAGCACAGTCCGTTGTCACATGTACTGCGGGACGGAGACAATCCGGCGGCGGCTCCATTATGCTCTGGAAAACATTCACGTCGGCATTAATGGGTCCAGCGGAACTCGTGCAAGGCGCCATGACAGCCAAGGAGTATCATACACTGGTTGCTGACCACGTGCATCCCTTCATCAGGATCATGTTTCCCGATGGCAGTGACATATTTGAACAAGACAAAGGCCAGTAGTGGTATGTGTTCTGTTAGTGGCAACATTAAAATCAGTGTGTACCATCGATCAGTGGATTCAAACAGGTGGCGACATAATCCCATTTGAAACTCCATTCAAATATCAGTTGGAAAATTTCGATATAAATACATTACTGGCCACTAAATCGCTACACCAAGAAGAAATGCAGATGATAAATGGGTATTCATTGGACAAGTATATTATACTAGAACTGACATGTGATTACATTTTCACGCAATTTGGGTGCATAGATCCTGAGAAATCAATACCCAGAACAACTAACTCTGGCCGTAATAACGGCCTTGATACGCCTGGGCATTGAGTCAAACAGCTTGGATGGCGTGCACAGGTACAGCTGCCCATGCAGCTTCAACACGATACCACAGCTCATCAAGAGTAGTGACTGGCGTATTGTGACGAGCCAGCTGCTCGGCCACCATTGACCAGAGCCTGGCCGTTATTACGGCCAGAGGTAGTTGTTCTGGGTATTGATTTCTCAGGATCTATGCACCCAAACTGTGTGAAAATGTAATCACATGTCAGTTCTAGTATAATATATTTGGCCAATGAATACCCGATATCATCTGCATTTCTTCTTGGTGTAGCAATGTAGTTTTCAGTTGGTGATAGATCTGGAGAATGTGCTAGCCAGGGCAGCAATCGAACATTTTCTGTATCCAGAAAGTCCCGTACAGGACCTGAAACATGCGGTCGTGCATTATACTGCTGAAATGTGGAGTTTCACAGACATCGAATGAAGGGTAGAGCTACGGGTCGTAACACATCTGAAGTGTAACGTCCACTGTTAAAAGTGGCGTCAGTGAGAACAAGAGGTGACCGAGACGTGCAACCAATGGTACCCCATACCATCACACAGGGTGATACACCAGTATGGCGAGACGAATACACGCTTCCAATGTGCGTTCACTGCGATATCGCCAAACACAAATGCGACCATCATGATGCTGTAAACACAACCTGGATTCATACGAAAAAATGACGTTTTGCCATTCGTGCACCCAGGTTCGTCGTCGAGTACACCATCGCAGGCGCTCCTGTCTGTGATGCAGCGTCAAGGGTAACCGCAGCCATAGTCTCCGAGCTGATAGTCCATGCTGCTGCAAACGTCGTCGAACTGTTCGTGCAGATAGTTGTTGTCTTGCAAACGTCCCCATCTGTTGACTCCGGGATCGAGACATGGCTACACAATCCGTTACGGCCGTGCAGATAAGATGCCTGTCATCTCTACTGCTCGTGATATGAGACCGTTGGGATCCAGCACGGCGTTCCGTATTACCCTCCTGAACCCACCGATTCCATATTCTGCTAACAGTCATTGGATCTCCACCAACGCGAGCAGCAATGTCGCGATACGATAAACCGCAATCGCAATAGGCTACAATCCGACATTTATCAAAGTCGGAAACGTGATGGTACGCATTACTCCTCCTTACACGAGGCATCGCAACAACGATTCACCAGGCAACGCCGGTCAACTGCTGTTTGTGTATGAGAAATCGGTTGGAAACTTTCCTCATGTCAGCACGTTGTAGGTGTCGCCTCCGGCGCCAACCTTGTGTGAATGCTTTGAAAATCTAATCATTTGGATATCACAGCATGTTCTTCCTGGTGGTTAAATTTCGCGTCTGTAGCACGTCATCTTCGTGGTGTAGCAATTTTAATGGTCAGTAGTGTATTACAGGGGTATGAAAAATTGCTTTGGCACAATTAATTCAAGTCTCAGTGGTAGCGTTCATTTTTATTGGCCACACTTTTTCCATGCATATGCTGATGGATCTCGACATCAAGAGACTGCAGCAGTAGGATGTGCATTTCTTGTCCTCCAATCTGAAATATTCCAGACTATTTCGTCTGACCTGATATTGTTCAATCTGTATAGTGGAAGCGATAGCGATTCGAGAGGCTTCCAGATTTGCTCGTCATACAAGGTTCCAGAACTTGCTTATAGTGTCAGACTCAAAACGCGAAAACTTGTATTACATTCTAATCAAAACGCGAAGCGGAAGAAATGGGAATTTATATATGACAATCATATCGAAATAAAAGAAGGGGTATGATAATCTCCTTTCTACGGGCTCCGGCTCATATAGGACTGGCTTACATTGACGAGGTCTTCCAATTTGCTACAAGGATAGCACTACGCTCCAATGAGACCAGCAATTAGAAGCGCCCTCTCGTTTCAAACATTTCAGGCAAACAGGAAGCTGGTAACTACTATCTTTGTGCGAATGTGTAACAACTATGGTTCAACGCCTTGCCACTTAAAACGCGTAGGCACTGAGGATACCCTTCTCTGCGACTGTCAGAAGAAAGAAGGTGTTATTAACTACCTGCTGTTTTTCTGAAGTTTCTCCGTAGCACAACACTATCACTTACTGCAAAACATTGTGAAACTGAACCTCCCCTACCAACAAGTACTCCTGTTTTATTACGTCACATAGATCCTCAAATACACAAAGTCCTTTTCTGTATTCTACGAGATTGTAGCATTCGTATACGTAATTTGGTGTTCTATCTGTGGTTGCAGTAACAGTCTACACTGAGGTGACAAAAGTCATTGTGTAGAAAAAAAAATCAGTCCGAACAGGCCTTGGAAGGCCCAACGGTACCGATCGGCCGCCGTGTCATCCTCAACCACAGGCGTCATTGGATGCGGATATGGAGGGGCATGTGGTCAGCACACCGCTCTCCCGGCCGTATGTCAGTTTACGAGACCGGAGCCGCTACTTCTCAATCAAGTAGCTCCTCAGTTTGCCTTACAAGGATTGAGTGCACTCCGTTTGCCAACAGTGCTCGGCAGACCGGATGGTCACTCATCCAAGTGCTAGTAGAGCGCAACAGCGCTTTACTTTGGTGATCTGCGGGAAGGCCGTTGGCGTCATTATATAGCGATATGCACATATACAGATGGAAGCAGTACACGTACACGAGGTACAAAACGGCAGTGCCTTGGTGGAGCTATCATTTGCACTCAAGTCATTCATGTGAAAAGGTTTCCGATGTGACTATGGACGCACGAAGGGAATCAACAGACTTTGAACGAGAAATGATAGTTGGAGCTAGACACATGGGACATTACATTTCGGAAATCTTAGGGAATTCAATATTCCGAGATCCACAGTGTCAAGAGTGCGCCGAGAATACCAAATTTCAGGCATTACCTCTCACCACGGACAGCGCAGTGGCCGACATTCTTCACTCAACGACCGAGAGCAGCGGCGTTTGCGTAGAGTTGTCAGTGGTAACAGACAAGCAACATTGCGGGTGACATAATCGCACAGAACAATGTCGCACGTTGCAGCAAATTTGGCGTTAGTGGGCTGCGACAGCAGACGACTACCGCGAGTGCTTTTGCCAACATCACGTCGCCTGCAGCGCCTCTCCTGGGCTCGATACCATTTCGGTTGGATACTAAAACGATTGGAAAACAGTCAGATGAGTCCCTGTTTCAGTTGGTAAGAGCTGATGGTAAGCTTCGAGAACGGCATGGACCTAAGATGTCAATAAGGCAGTTTTTAATCTGGTGGTGGCTCCGTAATGATACGGACCGTGTTTATTTGGAATGGACAGGGTACTCGGGTCCAAGTGAACCGATGATTGACAGGAAATTGTTATATTCGGCTACTTGGAGACTATTTGCAGCCATCCGTGGACTGCAAGTTCCCAAACAACAATGAAATTTTTATAGGTGACAATGCCACTGGACCACAGTTGTTCACGACTGGTTTGAATAACATTCTAGACAATAAGAGCGAATCATTCGGCCAACCAGATCGCCCGACATGAATCTTGTGGAACATTGGTGGGACATAATCGAGACGTTAGTTCGTACACAAAATCCTGCGTCGGCAACACTTCCGCAATTGTGGTCGGCTACTGGGGCAGAATGGCTAAATGATTCTGCAGGGGACTCTCAGCGACTTGTTGAGTCCATGCTACGTGGAGCTGCTGCACTACGCCGGGCAAAAGGAGTTGTGTGTGACGTGATATCAGGAGGTATCCCATGACTTTTGTCACGCCAGTGTAATCTCCAGATATATGCTTCCCAGTCCCTATTGAGTTCTTTCTATTTTATATTTTGTCGCTAGTTAAAACATCAAATTTTCTTAGCTGTACTTGTTGTACTTAGGTGAAAAGTGTAAAATAATTTTCAATCGTTCACACTTTTTATATTGTTATTTTTCTACACTACTGGCCATTAAAATTGCTACACCACGAAGATGACGTGCTACAGACGCGAAATTTAACCGACAGGAAGAAGATGCTGTGATATGCAAATGATTAGCTTTTCAGAGCATTCACACAAGATCGGCGCCGGTGGCGACACCTACAACGTGCTGACATGAGGAAAGTTTCCAACAGATTTCTCATACACAAACAGCAGTTGACCGGCGTTGCCTGGTCAAACGTTGTTGTGATGCCTCGTGTACGGAAGAGATATGCGTACCATCACGTTTCCGACTTTGATAAAGGTCGGGTTGTAGCCTATCGCGATTGCGGTTTATCGTATCGCGACATTGCTGCTCGCGTTGGTGGAGATCCAATGACTGTTAGCAGAATATGGAATCGGTGGGTTCAGGAGAGTAATACGGAACTCCGTGCTGCATCCCAACGGCCTCGTATCACTAGCAGTCGAGATGACAGGCATCTTATCCGCACGGCTGTAACGGATTGTGCAGCCACGTCTCGATCCCTGAGTAACGGATGGGGACTTTTGCAAGACAACAACCATCTGCACGAACAATTCGACGACGTTTGCAGCAGTATGGACTATCAGCTCGGAGACCAAGGCTGCAGTTACCCCTGACGCTGCATCACAGACAGGAGCGCCTGCGATGGTGTACTCAACGACGAACCTGGGTTCACGGATGGCAAAACGTCATTTTTTCGTATGAATCCAGGTTGTGTTTACAGCATCATGATGGTCGCATTTGTGTTTGGCGACATCGCAGTGAACGCACATTGGAAGCGTGTATTCGTCATCGCCATACTGGCGTATCACCCGGCACGATGATATGGGGTACCATTGGTTACACGTCTCGGTCACCTCTTGTTCGCATTGACGGCACTTTGAACAGTGGACGTTACATTTCAGATGTGTTACGACCCGTGGCTCTACCCTTCATTCGATCCCTGCGAAACCCTACATTTCAGCAGGATAATGCACGACCGCATGTTTCAGGTCCTGTACGGGCCTTTCTGGATACTGAAAATGTTCGACTGCTGCCCTGCTTAGCACATTCTGCAAATCTCTCACCAATTGATAACGCCTGGTCAATGGTGGCCGAGCAACTGGCTCGTCGCAATACGCCAGTCACTAATCTTGATGACCCGTGGAATCGTGTTGAAGCTGCATCGGCAGCTTCACCTGTACACGCTATCCAAGCTCTGTTTGACTCAATGCCCAGGCGTATCAAAGCCGTTATTACTGCCAGAGGTGGTTGTTCTGGGTACTGATTTCTCAGGATCTATGCACCCAAATTGCGTGAAAATGTAATCACATGTCAGTTCTAGTGTAATATATTTGTCCAATGAATACCCGTTTATCATCTGCATTTCTTCTTGGTGTAGCAATTTTAATGTTCAGTAGTGTGTACATATGTTTTGTATTTGTTGCAAGCAATGGGCAGCATGGTTCAATAAACCATAGGTAAAGGAAAGGAGAAAATATTCATTGTGATTAGTCTCAGCAGAGCTCCTGAACAGTGAAGCGCCGTTTGAGAAATACAGCTACAACGAAAAAGAACCAAATCCAGACTCAGAACCATCAACTGTAAACGAGTTTAGGAGCATCATCAATACCTTGGGGAATAACAAAGCTCCTGGGAAAGACTGGATCATTAGGGAACTCTGGAAGTATGTAAATGAGAATACGATCGTCGAACTGACACGTATTATAAGTACAATTTGGGAGGAACAGCAGATTTCGGAATTACGGACGTCGCCACTAATACATCCTATACAGAGAAAAGGAGATGAGTCGGGGCCTGGGAACTACAGAGGAATGTCGTTAATATCAGCGGCCTATAAGGTAGTCTCAAAAGTATTGCTGAACGGAGTGTCAAGACAGTTAAATTCACCAAGTGGTGAGAACCAAGGAGGCTTCAGAAAGGGCAGATCACGCACAGAACAAATTTTGAACCCGAAGCTGGTAATTGCGTACAAAAAACGCAGAAGTAAAAGTTCGTGCTCATATTCGTAAACCTCAGGAAAGCTTATGCTTCAGTAGTTAGACGAACACTGTTCCAAATTTTAGAGCAGATGAGTTTGGACACAGAATCCAGCGAATTGATTAAACAGACTTTAAATAATACAAAAGTTTCGGAGGCCTTCAAGGTTAAAACCGTGTGAGACAGGGAGACGGACTCTCCCCTTTGCTCTTTAACTGAGTATTTGAAAAGGTGATCAGGGAGTGGCAACGAGAATTGAAAGGAATGGATGGAATAGGACTCGGGTGCAAGAAAAGACGAATACTGGAAGATTGTCTATCATTCACAGACGATATTGTGGTACTGGTGGCATCATTAGTATAGTCAGTTAAACAAACGAAGCCAACCTAAAGATATCTATTGACAAGACGCAGTATATGATAAACGTCAAGGCAGCTCGTAGATGGGTGACAATACAAAGAGGGAAAATTCTGAAGGCGGAGAGATTTAAATGCCTGGGAGAATTGATAGAAGCTGGGCTGACAGAAAATGAAGCAATGGGAGCACGAATAAACAAAATGAATTTAGCATACAAATTAAATATGTACACCTACAATAAGAAGAATATTTCGATCAACGCAGAAGTGAGACGTTACCAGACAGTGTTCCGCTCTGAAGCCTTATACGCAGCGGAAACTCTTAACCTAATAAAAACAGGAGTACTTAACAGACTAGAACTGGTAGAATTAAATATTCCCAGGACATTGGGACTTCGAAGAACAGAAGATAATGGGTTTAGAAGACGAGAGAACCAAGAACTGTGTACCTAAATAGAGAGAATCTCGGACATCGTCAGGAAAAGTAGTGGATCAGAGGAGGTTAACACAGCAAACAATACAGCACCTGGTGAACAAGAGAACCAAAGTTCGCTGGAGCCAAGTAGTACAAAAGGGTGTAGAAGAAATGAGAATACAGGAACCTGGGATATACAACAAGATGATGTTTAAATAAAATTTCAGGCTTTCACAGGTTTCGAGGATAGAAATAGACCCAGAACAAAATCATTATGGACAGAAGAGTGTAGAAGGTTGTAATGTAATAAAAGGAAAGAATACTGGACAAAGAGAAAGACCAGAAGAAACGAAGTTGTCACGAATTACCGTGGTGCCGCACGGGATTAGCCGAGCGGTCTTAGGCGCTGCAGTCATGCACTATGCGGCTGGTCCCGGCGGAGGTTCGAGTCCTCCCTCGGACATGTGTGTGTGTGTGTGTGTGTGTGTGTGTGTTTGTCCTTAGGATAATTTCGGTTAAGTAGTGTCTACGCTAAGCGACTGATGACCTTAGCAGTTAAGTCCCATAAGATTTCACACACATTTCAACAATTACCGTGGTCCTCAGATGGCCAAAATGAAAAGAGTAAGTCTCAGCAGTACAGGGCATGTCACGTTGAGAGGCAATTCGCGCAGATAGAGCGATAGGAAAGTGTGGAGGGAAAGAACTCCGCTTGCTCTTGGTGGAAGAAAGAAGAAAGTGTTAGCGGTGCAGGATTTTTTTGCACGAACTGACCTCTCGATTGTGTCGCATAAATGTTCGATGGGATTCACGTCGGGCGATCTGGGTGGCCGAATAATTCGCTCTAACTGTCCAGAGTGTTCTTCAAACCAGTTGCGAACAATTGTGACACGGTGCATTGTCATCCACAAAAATTCCTTCGTTGTTGGGAACATGATGTCCATGAATAATCATTTCCAGTCACGATCCGTTCAATTGGACCAGAAGACCCTGTGCACTCCATGTAAACACAGCCCGCATTATTATGGAGCCACCACTAGGTTCAACAGTGCATTGTTGACAATTTGGGTCCACGGCTTCGTGTGGTCTGCGCCACACTCAGACCCTACCAAAAACTCTCACTAACTGAAATAGGGACTCACCTGATCAGGCCACAGTTTTCCAGTCGTCTACAGTTCAACCGATACGGTAACGAGTCCAGGAGAGGCGCTGCAGGCGATGTCGCCTCTACGCAAATCCACCTGCTCTTAGTCGTTAAGTGAAGGCCGCCACCACTGCGTTATATCTGGTGAGAGGTAATGCCTGGAATTTAGTATTCTCAGCACACACTTGACTCTGCGAATCTCGGAATATTGAACTCGTTGACGATTTCCGAAATGAAATGAACCATGCGTCTAGCTCCAACTGCCGTTTCGCGCTGTTCCTTCCCGTCGTGCGGCCGTAGTTCCACATGAATCACGTGAGTACAAATTACAGCTTCGCTAATGCATTGCCCTTTTACACCTTGCACTCCCATTGCTTTCGTCACCTCAGTGTATGCAAAACACGCTATCAGACAAGTTGGGTAAAAAGTAACAAAAGCTTCAAACCAAGAAAACTGCCGTTAACAGTATTTATGACTTAGAGCTGTGTATAGAAGAGTTGGTTTCAGCTAGCGGGCTGTATTTGTGTCCCCAGTCCCCATCACACACCTGATATTCTCTCTAGGATGCAGGTTCGCATGCCTCACTCGCCAGTCGATTCAGCGGAAGTATTCAGCTATGAGAAATTCATCTGTCATAACACACTCTATACAGATGTACATTATCACTTGTGAGGAGCATACCACGCCCAGTTGTAGCTCTGAAAAATCACACGTGGAGCCCACATGTTGCCAAGACTGTTACGACTACACTGCATAAGTTACTCTGGGAAGCCCTTACACGTCCTCCATACAGTCCCTATCTTTCCTCACGCGATTTCCTTATTTTTGGAGCCCTGGATAAAGATATTCGTGGCTGTCGATTTACTTCAGACGAAGAGGTGCACGCCTGAGTACAGTCATGGTGCGGTAGGTAACGGCAAAAATTTTTTCACAGAGGCATTGACCGTCTTGTCTCACAGTGGGATAAATATACTAACAGTTATGGCGATTACTTTTGGAATAATGAACAGTTTACTTGCTTTTTCCAGTTGCCTCGTTTTCGTTTGATTGCCCCTCGTATTTGCTGTTTTTTTTGCGTAAAATAATGTGTGTTCTCGAACAAGAGTTCAGAACACGTTGGGCAGATGCGTCCGCTTTCTTCCTCCTCTTTCCTAGCTTTCAACATCCTGCGAATAGGAGGGCTCCAGTTGCCGCTCCAACGTACAGTACGCACTTCGCTCTCGGGCATTAGTTGGCTGAAGTGCGACGGTGCACACGAAAGATTAAAAGCTGTGCTTTCAGAAGGTCGTAACTGAGTACTATGAGGACTGGGTTCAAATTTCCGTCCGAGATCGATTGTTGGGGCTTGTCTGATGCATGCGTGCTTTTTTCGCCTTAAAATATGAGGTCAAGATGTCGACGTTTCCTTTAAGATCGAGTAGCTGCGACCAGCGCAGATTGTTGTTGAATTTAGGAATGTGCAATTTGTCTTGTGAGGTTTTAGGGTCGAATAGTACTTATTAGTCAGTTGGAAAGTGATAAGGAATTTTTATTTTGACCAACAAGAATGACTGGTAGCCTTGCGAGTAACTCTTGTAGGCGTAATGATGATTACGCAACATTGTTGTTCAATTTGCTATTTCATCTGAAGAAGGTAGCTAGCCTACAGAATTCATTATTTTTTGTGAGAAATTACCTTAGCTTGCCGCCTCGCAGCAATAACAGCAGACTCCACACCTTACACGCTACCTCTGCACTAGGGTGACTATATCATTTGACGATGCCAAGTTGGTGAATCTATTGGAAATTCTGTGTCTTGCTTAGACGTGACAAGATACTACTCTTTGAATGTGCTGCTACTCCAGTACCAGTACAAATGAGGACAGTTGCGTTCCATCAGTTGCAACTCAAAGAAGAGAATCACGCACTAAATTTCAGTATGTTATTCTTAGCGATAATGAATGCCATAGTATGCAAGGAGGGGGGGGGGGCAGGACGGGTACGATATAGGGGGAATTTGTGCTCCCCCCATCCTCTCCGTCACTTGAATACCATTTTTATTCATTACAAAATTCTCGTACACTTACGGAAACGATTGTTTATGATATCGCTAAATCGCAGATTTAGGAAATTTTAACATATCTTAGGCGACTTTGGGTTAAGCAACCGCTGCATAACTTACGTTGATTTGGTAGTCCAAGTGTTCATGAAAAATTACGCCATTCTGTACAATTGCGGTTTTGCGCTGAGCTAAACTCAAGGCATATGTGAACCTTTGTAGAACTGCGCTGAAGCAAGAGTCCCCATCTTTTACCGATTGCTCTCTATGGCCGCTAGTGCTGGGTACAGATCAGGCGTGTGGAGGCTGATAATTTTACTTGTGGTAAGGTTTTACACTGGAGAACGCAGAAGAATGCGGTCGTGCTATACAGTATACGAGTGCTCTTGTTTCCGTCGCAGGAAAACCTTTGCGAAAATATTCATTCGTCTGAAAGGCAAGAGATGTTTTTGGAAACATCAACACACACGTTTTTATCTAGGACATAGTCCTTAGTAAGCGTGACACAGTCGATTTTGTACGAAGTCCTTAATATTCTAGTACATACTCTTACTTTCTCTGCTGGCCCCACAAACCACAGTCGGTTTTTGGCCTCTTCCACAGTATTCTGTCTTCGACATATTCTTTCCTTGCTCGCAGTACCTGGAAATCCTTGGAACCGTGGTCTCTCCATCTCATTTTCGGTCTGCCTAGTGGTCTTCGTCCTTCCGGTTTATCCTCTGAGACTCCTCTCAGTAAAGATCCCTGCTCTTTTCTACAGACGTGGCCTGCCCATATTAGTCTTCTTGTTTTGGCTTCTGCTACTACATCTGGTTCATTGTATAGCTCCCTGAGCTCCCTGTTCATTCTTCTTCGCCATTTTTCTTCCTCACAGATTGGTCCAAATAGTTTTCGCAGGATTTTATTTTCAAAAACTTTTATCTTTCTCACCGTGTGATTATCTGTTCTCCATATTTTTGCCCCGTATAGTAATACTGGTCTGATTATGGTTTTATATATTCTTACTTTTTTTTCTCTTGAAAATTTTTTAGATGAGAGTAGTTGGTTGAGTGAGTATGATGCTCTGGATGCAGCTTTGATCCTCGCCTCTGTTTCTTGCTTCCCATCGTTTTTGTTGTTTACTACACCCCCAAGTATTTAAACTCATCTACCTCTTCAAACATGTGACTATCGGTCCGCAGAGTTTCCTGTCTTTTTTTCTGTAATTTCTTTCTACCCTCATGAATTTTGTTTTCATATCATGTACTTCTAACCCAACTTCCTTTGATTTTTGAAAGAGTCTTTTTGCCAGTATTTTAAGATCATCTGGATTTTTGTTCCTATTTTAATTCCCCCTTCTGCTTCACTTGCTGCGTCCAGCGCTTCGTGTATTACAATGTTGGACAAGAGGGATGATATTCCATCTCCTTGCGTGACTCCTGTTTTTATGTCAAACGCCTTGGAATATTCTCCATCCATTTTCACTATCCCTTTCGAGCCTTTCAGCGCCAATTTCACAAGATTTATTGCCATTGTTTTGTTATACTCTCAATATTTGGATATGGCTTCTTTCAGTATGAACATCTAGACAGCGGTTGAACGATTCTTCACAAATCCGCTTGTTTCTCATTTATTATCTCTTTTAAAAATTGTTATAATTTTTTGTGGAGGATCTCGGAGAACACTTTATGGGCAGTGCTAATTAATGAGATGCCTCTGCAGTTTCTGCATTGTTCATCGCCCTTTCTATGAATTGGTATTATTATGGTTTCTGCCCACTGCTCTGGAATTCTTTCTTCATTCCAGATGTCCGTAATAAGTTTCTGTAGTTGTTTTGCAATGTTTATTCCTCCCTTCTTAAACACTTCAACTGTTATACCATCTCCTCCTGGAGCTTTGTTGTTTTTTAGTATTTTGATTGAGTCTACTGTCTCTTTCATTGTTGGCGGTTCCACGAAGGGATCTACACTCTGATAATCATTTCTCCACTTCTATCTTCAACATTTAGAAGCTTCTCATAATATTCCCTCCAAATTTCCATACCTTTGGATCTTTCCAGAACTGTATTGGCACTTTTATCTTTAATGACGTACATCCGTACATCTTTTGCTGAAAAAATCTGACAGATCAGTAAAAATCTCTTGCATTCCTGCACTTTTATCCTCCTGCACTCTTTTGATTAAACGATCCATATGTTCTCTCTTTTACCTTCTGAGAAGATTTTTAGTTTCTCTATTAACATTTTCATATGCTTTTTTGCTTTCGTTGGAATCTTCTTGTAAGTGTTTTTCCTTCGCTGCTCTTCGTCCTTTTACTTTTTGCTCACATTCTTCTGAAAACCATTGATATTTCTTCCTTCTTTTTCTTTTCCCGCACACTTCTAGTGCCACTTCTTCCACATTTGTTTTTATTATGTCCAAGTGGTCTTCAATGTCAAGGTAATCTTCCATTGTTCGAACATCAAATTTGTTTTGCAGCTTGATGACAAACTCCTGTGCTTTGCCGTTATCCTTCAATCAGTATACGACAATGTTATGATCTTTTATGCCCTTTCCTCCCCCCCCCCCTCCCGCCCCCCCCTTGGCTTTTCTGTGGTTATTCTTTGGCGTACCACTGCTACGACTAGATAATGGTATGTGCCTGCTTTAGCTCTTCTTATGGTTTTCACATTCATTATACTGTTTTTACGTCTTTGATCTACCAGGAAATGGTCTATATGGTTTTTTGTTGTTCCATCTGGTGATACCCAGGTTACGTTCTGAATGTCCTTCCGAGGAAAGTGTGTACTCATAATCCTTAGGTTGGCTCAGTGGCGGATACAGAAAAACCTCAAGGAGGGGGCGCTAAAGATAACTTGAGCTGCCTTTACTTTACTGTAACAAAAAAATAATCACGTCACATGCAAAGTTTACGAAAGTTTTATTCAAACTGATTATACGGATATACAAGACAATGCCATCTTATGATACAAAAAAGAAAAGTTACAATTGTGGTTCTCTTCCTTAAATGATGAATTCTATGCGATTATTCTTCCTGGCAAATTGATTAATTACATCGTCAATAGGACAACCAATGTCAGGGTGAGAGTTCAACAGAGCTAAGCCATTAAGTCGATCCTTAATTGTCGACCTCAGCCATGTCTTTGTACGCCGCAACGTTATTAGTAAAAATATTGTTACGAGTCACGTAACAATATTTTTACTGAGAAATTACTATGAATTGCTATTATTAGCACTTCACAACCAACTGATCACTCTTACTCTTGACAAATCTTCACACTTGCATTCGCTACAACTAGGACTTTTAACTTTTAATCTTCAGTCATAATATTTCTGCTTCTGAATGTAAACTAGTTTCCTATTCGTCAAATGGTCCGTATTAGTAACGCTACGTATCGAAGGTTCTCTGTACAAGAAAACAGTATAATATTCGCGACTTTTCTCGAACAAATGTCAGACAAAATAACGTATCGAGATCACTAGAATGGCCGCGACTGTTCTCGTAGGTATGTGTTAGCTATCTATGTGCCAGACAGAAACGTATAAAATACGAAACGAACGAATAGCGTGCCACTTGGTGGGCTGCACAAGCACAGCTTACAAGGAGACGGCACGTCCGTGGGGTCGGGGATTTGTCCGAAATTTTGTGTGGTGAAAGAGGACCCCTAACACGTCACGTGGTTAAAATATTAGGACGCACTACTCGGAAAATCCCGAGAAAAATCGATCCAAAGTTTCTTAGGTGCCTTATGAGTGTAGAATGTTAGTACACTGCTGAGCCGTCGTGTGGCCTACATGGTTAGCGCTAGGACCTTTACGCCAAAGGTGTCGGGTTCGATTCCTTCACTGGCACTTTTTTTTTCTTCTGTTGCTTGCAAAATTGCAGCGCATTGTTACAGGAGAATCGTGAAATTAATTCCCGGGAAGATTGTACAAAAATTCATTCTATAATTCATCATCAATTATCGTCACCAATATTCCGAGACATGATTCAATGTGCCTGGTTTGCCTCAAAATTATCAGAAACTCGAAACATTTTCGTAAATGTTAATGGGGCATGTTTTTGTACAGACTTATTGCAAATGCCCTGTGATTGTTAAAAATCCGCTTCTATATGTTGCGCAAGATGTCGCAAAAATTATTGCTTTGTTTGTTTTTACGATAATTGCCACTGCAGTTCTTGTTTATAATTATTATACGTATAAAAATTTAATGTTTTCCAATCGACTTTGTTATTCTGATTAAAAAAAGGCAATGTTTCCCCTCGTATACTTTACAATGAAAAATGGAAAACCCACCGCGATGAGTTGTGTTGTTGGACAAAGAGAAAATAATTTTTATTCAATAATGAAACTAATTTGTTAAAGATAATGTAGATTTGGGAAACTTTCTGGATAATTGGTGGAATAACCAAAGAAAATGAAACAGAAGAAAAAAAAAGTGCCAGACGAGGAATCGAACACGAGACCTTTGGCGTAAGAATCCGAGCCCTAAACACCTAGGCCAGAAAGCAGCTCGCTAGTGTACTAGCATTTTATACTCATAAGGCACCTAAAAAACTTTGGATCGATTTTTCCCGGGATTTTCCGGGTAGTGCGTCCTAATATTTTAACCACGTGACGTGTTAGGGGTCCTCTTTCATCACACAAAACTGCGCACAAATCCCCGACCCCACGGTCGTGCCGTCTCCTTGTTAGTAGCCTCACTCCATTATCATCACCTTCAACATGTATTCTAGTATTTGCAGAATAATCTCTCATTTAAAACTAGCTGTAAACTGTTTCCTGCAGTTTTCTAGGTATTTTTCGATTTTTTAAAGAACATAATCAGTTGCTTTTTATGTATTTTGTACCATTTATTTTGGCTATTGAGAGCCACGAAGTGTCCTGGGGTATGTCTCATCCCAGCCTCTGACCTGACTACAAAAATGCTCCATGTATTCAGTAATCATTTTCAGCACGTGTAAGTGGACTCGAGATAATAATTTCGATAAAATAAGATCTACTTCTTCGCATAGAATGTCATCTGAGTATAACAGCAGAGTATTGTCACACTAAGAAAAAGCACAGAATGTCATCTGCGTATAATAAAAGTACATGCACACCCTAGGATGACACTCAGCGAGGTCACTGATGGGAGTAGCTGTGGACTGAAATCTCTTTTTCGTTTGTTATCAACTTTAGACAGTGGACAACACTTTTTAATGAGTCTAAAGATACATAAGGCGATTCCAACATCAATTACCCATGACATTTAAACGACCGTTATTGTTGTTGTTGTTGCTGTTGTCGTCGTCATCGTTGTTGTTGTTGTTGTGGTCTTTGCTTGGAAGACTGGTATGCTCCAGCTGCCCGCGATAGTCTTTTCCTGTGCAAGCCACTTCATCTCTGAATGACTACTGCAACCTGCATTCAGTCTGAACCGCTTACCATCCACGTTTCACTTCTGTACAACACTACACTCCGTACAAATATATTCTGAAAATACCTCCTAATATTTAAATTTATATTCATTGTTAGTAAATTCCTCTTTTTAGAAATGCTGTTCTTGCTATAGACAGTCTCTCTACTTCCGCCCTCATCACTTATTTTGTTGCCCAAAAAGCAAAACTCTTGTATGACTTTTAGTGTCTCAATTCCTAAACTAAACTAATTTCTTCTCCGTCATCTGATTTAATTAGACTACATTTAATTATGCTTTTTCTACTACGACTGACTTCCATCTAATAACCTCTGCTCTTTCAATTCCTTTGCTATCTCTTATAGAATTACAGTGTCACTGGCAAACCTCGAAGTTTTTATTTCTTCTCCCTGAACATTAAATCCTTTCCCAAATTTCTCCTTAGTTTCCTTTACTGCATGTTCAACGTACAGATGGTGTAACTTCATCCTATTTCAATCCCTTCGCAATTTGCTTTGCATTTACAGTACTGCTGAGAAAGATGTGCCACTGAGGGCTCAAAGAGAAATTAGAATGGGAACAAACTAAAAGTGTGTTTTTTTTAACAGATTTACTTTTCTGGATACGTCGTGACAGATAGGAGACAGCCGGCCGAGATGTCCGAGCGGTTCTAGGCGCTACAGTCTGGAACCGCGCGACCGCTACGGTCGCACGTTCGAATCCTGCTTCGGGCATGCGTGATGTCCTTAGGTTAGTTAGGTTTAAGTAGTTCTAAGTTCTAGGGGACTGATGGCCTCAGAAGTTAAGTCCCCTAGTGGTCAGATCGATTTGAACAATTTTTGAAGATAGGAGAAGCGTGTCTAATTTACGGGTAACTGGATTCGCCACTAACAAGGAATCGTTGAGTAGCTCATAACTTCACAGAAGGTGTAATTGCTTTTTCATCAACAGTCCTTCGTTAATTTCTGTTGCACAATGCTCAGTAGGAATCGCTGATTAAACCTGGTTATCCTCAAACAATTTCGATGCTAATTCCTGTGCTGTAACAGAACTTCCTTTCGGAAAAATGTCGAGTTTATCCTCTCCTCCATCTGCTTATCCACTTTCTTCACCATTCATGACCTTTTTTTTCGTGTTGTCACTGCTATTACATATGATGCAGCAGCTGCAGAGAAAGCAAGAATTGCTTATTTCCTTTATATATATATATATATATATATATATATATATATATATATATATATATATATAATGCACATACATCCATATATATAAATGTATGTACATATACATAAACATATCACAAACACATGTGAAAAACTTTAAGGGATGATGGAGAAGGGTAAATGTACCAATATGAAGTAGGGGACCCTGGTCCGAAAACGACCGAGTCGAAAGTTATAAGCAGATAGGGGATGTGCATGCTGGTACTGTTGTTGCTAAGACTGTAGTGCAGGCGCATACTCTCACAAGTCAAGCGCTATACAACGCTTGATTTGTGATGGTATGCGCCAGTACGCCGTACCATTAACTCTGAGGAAAAAAAGCGTTAAAATGACTATTTTTGAAGATAGGAGAAGTGTGTCTAATATACAGGAAACTGGATTCGCCACTAACAAGGAATCGTTGAGTAGCTCATAACTTCACAGGTGTATTTGCTTTTTCATCAACAGACGTTCGTTAAATTTCTGTTGCACAATGTTGAGTAGGAATCGCTGATTAAACCTGCTTATCCCCAATTTAAAAAATTCTCAATTTAACAAAAAGCACCCCGACCCACCCCCCCACCCCCACTCCCACGAGAAGGTTGCAGTACTGGAACCTCCTTTTGTTTCTTTTCTTTCCTTGTATATATATGAGGTGTCTCTCCTAGGAGTCGTCAGGCGCAAACGTCGGTTTTGTTTCCCTTTTTAAATCGAATTATCCATGCCCATTCGACAAAGTGGTCCCAGATTAGCCTAGTGTGGTATTCCTTTTATGGACGTGTGTTAACAGGGCCAGTAAAACACGAAGAACAGTCAGTACTGCAGCAGCGACAGCACCGCCTCGGCCGCGCTGACTGCAACTTCCCTGCAGGAGCACTGCAATACTGATTAGTCTTCATGTTTTACCGTCCCTGTTAATACGTATCGATAAAACGAGTAACGCAGCAGACTAATTTGGTACTTATGATTGGTGGGCTCCATGTGGTTCCCAAGTCGTGCAGCGACCGTAAACCACAAAATTACCAAATATGCAGCAACCAGTCGCAAAATGATGTTTTATTTATTCGCTTTTGCAAATCGATTTCAACTGATTAACAGCCATCATCGGTGCTTTCAACTAATATGTGCCCTGAGTAGTAATACTGTCTTCAGACTACTCAGGGCACATATTAGTTGAAAGCACCGATGATGGCTGTTAATCAGTTGAAATCGATTTGCAAAAGTGAATAAATAAAATATGATTTTGCGACTGGTTGCTGCGTATTTGGTAATTTTAATTTGGTGCTGTTGTATCAAATGAGCACACAAAATTTTCACTTTAAAAACCATTTTGTTTGTAATGGGAAACAAACCGACGCTTTCCGTTGACGCTAGGCATCGTCTGAAAGACGTGATGAGCAGGATTTGTTTGGGCTGACTCCAGCTACACAATGCAAATACGGAACTGAAACACCAGAGAAAATGCGCCTAACGACCCACTGGACACACACACACACACACACACACACACACACACACACACACACTAGCTGAGTTCTCGGCATTGCCCGGGTATGTACGCATTTTGATATTCTATTGGTCCAGTTCCACCTTCCCCCTCTCTCTGTCTACCTCCTGCACTCTGCACCCTCTGTGCTTCTCCTCCTGCGCCTTTCTCTATCCATCTCCTCCTCTCCGCTCTCTTGTCCATCCCCCCCTCCCCTCCTGTCACTGTCCATCTCCTACTGCTCCTCCTGTCTGTGCCTTTCTCCTCCTTCCCCTTTCCTGTTTGTCCATCTCCTCGTCCTCCCTTCTGTCATCCCACTCACCCCAAGAGGATGATTGGTGGTTTTTTACTCCTACAATAGTTCTTTCCAAATTGTAATTAATATGTGTACCACATTTGTTTGAGTCGCTCCAGAGGTTTAGAATGAGCTTTTTACCCGTGTTTTTTCTCACATACGCAAGTAACAAATACATTTCACACAGACATAACATATTTCACGCGTATTTGTATATATTTCACCTGTGTGTCTAGCGAATTTAGCAATGCATTTCCATTTTCACGCAGCTCAGTGTTTACGACGTCGTATCTTCTGAACTATGTGCTGCACAATGATATAATTCTGTGGGTACATTCAGTGTTGTAAGCGGATACCGGCCGCGAAGTGTGTTGTGACTAGAGTAAGTAGCAAACAAGTAATAAAATTAAAACGTCATGGACGATGTTGTAGTTTTCACGCATCTCAGTATTTGACGTCATATCTCCTGAACTATGTGTACAGTTAGTAGTAAAGAATTAATAAATTAAAATGTTATGCTTCATATGGCAGTTTCACTGCATGAACAGCGAAAATGTAGTAAGCAATTAACTTTTTAGAATGTTCTGCAAGGTTCGCAGAAGAGATTCTGTTAAGTTTGGAAGGTAGACGAGGTACTGGCAGAAGTAAAGCTGTGAGGACGGGGCGTGAGTCGTGTTTGGGTAGCTCAGTTGTTAGAGCACTTGCCCGTGAAAGGCAAAGGTCCCGTGTTCGAGTCTCGGTCCGGCACATAGTTTTAATCTGCCAGGAAGCTTAATAAACTTTTTTCCTTTCCTCATTTTGTGAGGGTTGTCGGCGAGAAAAATTTTCATAAGGATTTAAAATTATATGTAAAGTTTGTTGCAACTCTCTGAGTGCTCTCTTTCTCAAATACTGTATGACTACAATGTTGGAATTCGCGCATCGTGGGCTAAACTGCTTTTACAGCCCAACACCCCTGCCTTTGACATGGGGGTGGTTCTTACCCCCACAGTGATTCTTTCCAGACAGCGCCACAATGAGAATGTAAATCACGTTTGTCTTAAATACACATTACAACGGTCGTGAGCGTTAGTTACCTTTGAGATTCGGGAGTTGATGTTAATGGAGAATGCCTTTGAAGGCGACAAAGATCCCGTCGTCAACGCCCCACTAATTTTGAACGAGGCAGTGTAATAGGCTCACAAGAACCCGGATGTTCCTTCTACGATATTGCACAAAGAATCGCCAGGAATGTAGCCACTGTATGTAACTGCTAGCAGTGATGGTCACACGAATGTGCGGTAGCAAGGTGGCCAAGTGGCACCACCAAGAGGTAGACCATCGTGTTCGGTGTATGGCTCTGGCGTATCGTACTGCATCTGCAGCGGCAATACGAGCAGCGGTTGGCACCACAGTGACACAACCAACTGTTACAAATCAGTTACACTACTGGCCATTAAAATTGCTACACCAAGAAGAAATGCAGATGATAAACGGGTATTCATTGGACAAATATATTATACTAGAACTGACATGTGATTACATTTTCACGCAATTTGGGTGCATAGATCCTGAGAAATCAGTACCCAGAACAACCACCTCTGGCCGTAATAACGGCTTTAATACGCCTGGGCATTGAGTCAAACAAAGCTTGGATGGCTTGTACAGGTACAGCTACCCATGCAGCTTCAACACGATACCACAGTTCATCAAGAGTAGTGACTGGCGTATTGTGACGAGCCAGTTGCTCGGCCACCATTAACCATACGTTTTCAATTGGTGAGAGATCTGGAGAATGTGCTGGCCAGGGCAGCAGTCGAACATTTTCTGTATCCAGAAAGGCCCGTACAGGACCTGCAACATGCCGTCGTGCATTATCCTGCTGAAATGTAGGGTTTCGCAGGGATCGAATGAAGGGGAGAGCCATTGGTCGTAACACATCTGAAGTGTAACGTCCACTGTTAAAAGTGCCGTCAATGAGAACAAGAGGTGACCGAGACGTGTAACCAATGCCACCCCATACCATCACGCCGGGTGATACGCCAGTATGGCGATGACGAATACACGCTTCCAATGTGTGTTCACCGCGATGTCGCCAAACACGGATGCGGCCTTCATGATGCTGTAAACAGAACATGAATTCATCCGAAAAAATGACGTTTTGTTATTCGTGCACCCAGGTTCGTCGTTGAGTACACCATCGCAAGCGCTGCTGTCTGTGATGCAGCGTCAAGGGTAACCGTAGCCACGGTCGCCGAGCTGATAATCCATGCTGCTGCAAACGTCGTCGAACTGTTCGTGCAGATGGTTGTTGTCTTGCAAACGTCCCCATCTGTTGACTCAAGGATCGAGACGTGGTTGCACGATCCGTTACAGCCATGCGGATAAGATGCCTATCATCTCGACTGCTAGTGATACGAGGCCGTTGGGATCCAGCACGGCGTTCCGTATTACACTCCTGAACCCACCGATTCCATATTCTGCTAACAGTCATGTCGCGATACGATAAACGGGAATTGCAATAGGCTGCAATCAGACCTTTATCAAAGTCGGAAACGTGATGGTACGCATTTCTCCTCCTTGCACGAGGCATCACAACAACGTTTCACCAGGCAACGCCGGTCAACTGCTGTTTGTGTATGACAAATGGGTTGGAAACTTTCCTCATGTCAGTACGTTGTAGGTGTCGCCACCGACGCCAACCTTGTGTGAATGCTCTGAAAAGCTAATCATTTGCATATCACAACATCTTCTTCCTGGTGGTTAAATTTCGCGTCTGTAGCTCGTCATCTTCGTGGTGTAGCAGTTTTAATGGCCAGTAGTGTACTTCACGGACAGCTCCAAGCGCGACAGCTGTGTGTTGGTTAGAAGAAGGACAGTTGAGTGCCTGCAACCAACCTTGAATTCTGGTCTGGGATGCGATTTCGTATGACAGCAGGAGCACTGTCGTGGTCATCCCATGCACCCTGACTGCAAATTTGTACGTCAATCCGGTGATTCGACATGTTGTGCTGCCATTCATGAACGGTATTCCTGTAGATGTTTTCCAACAGGGTAACAGTCTCCCACATACTGCTGCTGTAACCCACCATGCTCTACAGGCTGTCGACATGTTGCCTTGGCCGGCTCGATCACCAAACCTGTCTCCAGTCGAGCACCTATGGGACATCATCGGACGACAACTCAAATCTGATCCCCAAAAAGCAATAACTGTCTCGGTATTGACTGATCAAGTGCAACAGGCGTGGAGTTCCATCCCACAAACGGAGATGCGAGACCTGTATAATACAATGCACGCACGTTTGAATGCTTGTATCCTACATTCTTGCAATTTCACCAGTTATTAATGTACCAGCATTTCTCATTTTCAATGGCGTATCTCGTGCTTAGAGTAACTTGTGATCTTGCAATGTTAATCACGTACATATGTTACCTACAGGAGTATATTACCAAATTTTCATTACTCTACATAATACATACAAACATCAATTTTTATAATTTGTATAGATGTGTGTGTGGGTGTGTGTATGTAAGTCTATACATATATACCTATGTACAGTACATATATGTGTATACATTTATATGTATAAATTTCTTCACAGACTGTTATCAATTTATTTTAATACACTCCTGGAAATTGAAATAAGAACACCGTGAATTCATTGTCCCAGGAAGGGGAAACTTTATTGACACATTCCTGGGGTCAGATACATCACATGATCACACTGACAGAACCACAGGCACATAGACACAGGCAACAGAGCATGCACAATGTCGGCACTAGTACAGTGTATATCCACCTTTCGCAACAATGCAGGCTGCTATTCTCCCATGGAGACGATCGTAGAGATGCTGGATGTAGTCCTGTGGAACGGCTTGCCATGCCACTTCCATCTGGCGCCTCAGTTGGACCAGCGTTCGTGCTGGACGTGCAGACCGCGTGAGACGACGCTTCATCCAGTCCCAAACATGCTCAATGGGGGACAGATCCGGAGATCTTGCTGGCCAGGGTAGTTGACTTACACCTTCTAGAGAACGTTGGGTGGCACGGGATACATGCGGACGTGCATTGTCCTGTTGGAACAGCAAGTTCCCTTGCCGGTCTAGGAATGGTAGAACGATGGGTTCGATGACGGTTTGGATGTACCGTGCACTATTCAGTGTCCCCTCGACGATCACCAGTGGTGTACGGCCAGTGTAGGAGATCGCTCCCCACACCATGATGCCGGGTGTTGGCCCTGTGTGCCTCGGTCGTATGCAGTCTTGATTGTGGCGCTCACCTGCACGGCGCCAAACACGCATACGACCATCATTGGCACCAAGGCAGAAGCGACTCTCATCGCTGAAGACGACACGTCTCCATTCGTCCCTCCATTCACGCCTGTCGCGACGCCACTGGAGGCGGGCTGCACGATGTGGGGGCGTGAGCGGAAGACGGCCTAACGGTGTGCGGGACCGTAGCCCAGCTTCATGGAGACGGTTGCGAATGGTCCTCGCCGATACCCCAGGAGCAACAGTGTCCCTAATTTGCTGGGAAGTGGCGGTGCGGTCCCCTACGGCACTGCGTAGGATCTTACGGTCTTGGCGTGCATCCGTGCGTCGCTGCGGTCCGGTCCCAGGTCGACGGGCACGTGCACCTTCCGCCGACCACTGGCGACAACATCGATGTACTGTGGAGACCTCGCGCCCCACGTGTTGAGCAATTCGGCGGTACGTCCACCCGGCCTCCCGCATGCCCACTATACGCCCTCGCTCAAAGTCCGTCAACTGCACATACGGTTCACGTCCACGCTGTCGCGGCATGCTACCAGTGTTAAAGACTGCGATGGAGCTCCATATGCCACGGCAAACTGGCTGACACTGACGGCGGCGGTGCACAAATGCTGCGCAGCTAGCGCCATTCGACGGCCAACACCGCGGTTCCTGGTGTGTCCGCTGTGCCGTGCGTGTGATCATTGCTTGTACAGCCCTCTCGCAGTGTCCGGAGCAAGTATGGTGGGTCTGACACACCGGTGTCAATGTGTTCTTTTTTCCATTTCCAGGAGTGTATGTATCTCTATTCATAGAATGTCTAACAGTTATGTTGTCAGACACACATTTTCGACACATAACCAAGTCTGATTACAATGCAGGATATAGAACATGAGAATGAAATGTATTCTCTAAATGGTAATTAATTATTAAAATAAATTTACAATAATCTTTGAAAGTAACAGAATTGAAAGATAAACTGTACAAATTATTACTAGCACGTAAATGCTGGTTGACATGACCAAAAGAACGCACAAACATCGCGCAATTTTCCCCAGAAAGAAAGATTAGTCGAAAAGGAGGTGACTATAGCGGCACCGTTTTCAGACTTGTAATCGCGGAACAGTAGCAGAAAGGACAGGTGCGATTACAGCCCTGACGTGAAAGCGGCGCCTTGATTTCTAATGCATGCAACCGTCAACATTAGATTCGTACTGCTTCTGTTTCTGATCTCTAATCTATTCGCCTGTGATCGTGCAGACACTGTCGAAGCACGTCTGTAATGAGAACTGAATTCGATGCTTTAGGCTGAGGCAGACAGAGAGGAGGGTAGCTGAGTCCGCAGGGGTATGGTGACGGATGCGGAGAGACAAATTTTCGTCCAAAGCACTGGGCGAGTTCATTTCTTATTCTTAGTTCGGAAGGGGAGGCCATCTTTCAGCCGGTCAGCGATGACAGAATCGAGGCGCATACCATGCAGTCTTTCTCAAACGATTTTACAAAACTGTTCGGTAAAAAACTTTCATTTTTGTGGTACTTATAGTATTGTATGTTAGGTTATCGATGATGTGCCGTCATATCGTTGGTGGCAATAGTTACTGTAATATTTACGTGGAAGTGAGACACCGCACAAAATTCGAAAAAGTTTGCAATGAAAAATAGGGCTCATTACGATTTTGCGTTCGGTGCATATTACATAACATGTTGCTGCATATGAAATTCAGCTAACATATTGAATTTTTCTTTAAAATTGGATGGAGGTCTCTGTCCGTCACTAATCTCGAGAAAATTAATCTGATGTAACACACTCACTTGCTTTCGCAACGCGCCAGCGATAAATCCAGAGTGAAATGTTCACAACATTCCTCGTATTTCATAAACGGTATCGAAATGAGATTTTGGTAAGTGATAGCACCCAAAGACGAGAATACCTTGCCATTATGCAAACATTCATTATCTACCGTGTTATTTCACCAACTACAGAGTTTTTCAATTAAACAATGTAATTTTTAAGGGCCATCGACAGCTGGTGAAACGAGAAATGCTATGGATTGTGAAACAACCAAAGTGAAGGCACTACTCGTTTAGTTTGTACTGATGATGTTTTTCGCAAGTTACTGAACTTGTTTTTCCTCAGTTCCTCATTTAATAAACTTAATGAAGCACTGTTTCAGAATTCTCCTGCAGTTGCATCTGCACTACATGTAAGTGAGGTGAGACTGTATAAATTCCGCTATGTTTTGGCAAAATAAGCAAATTTTAATATGGCAGCAATAGCAATGCGCAGATTTTACTCAAAACTCGCCACTCATGATGCTTCTCTGAATGATACAACTGGTTAATAAGCCAGACGAAAATAAATCGCTGCATTGTCAGCGGAATTCTTTTTAGATACTAACCAAAGCAGAGGTGACATGCACATAGCGAGGAGGCGTAGTGGTTAGCACACTGGACTCGCATTCGGGAGGACGACGGTTCAATCCTGCATCCGGCCATCCTGATTTAGGTTTGCCATGATTTCCCTAAATGGCTCCAGGCAAATGCTGAAATGGTTGCTTTAAAAGGGCACGACCGATTTCCTTCCCCATCCATGCCTAATCCGATGAGACCAATGACCTCGCAGTTTGGTCTCTTCCCCCAAACAATCCAATCCAAATCCAGAGGTGACATACCTTTTTGAATGGTTACCATGCAAGTGTGGGAATGGGGGGTGGGGGACTTCTAGTTAACATTTACAAAAATTTTGAGGATAGGCTTTAGTTTAAAAGGCACTTCCCCTCCACTGCTCAGCATTTCCCCTACAGCACCTGCCAGCAACCCCCACTACTGCCACTGTCCCTGTGCACATCTACTGTCCACATTATTCTGCACGGACTCTAGGTGTTTGTTTCCAAGCCACACAGAAGGTAACCAGGTTCCACCATTTCGCAAAGCGAGGAAGAATGGAAATTTTTTAAGAAATGGCTTATTCAGTAAGATCTTTTCTGCGAAAAGTACAGTTCAGGGTTCGAGGTCCAGCACACACATTTTACCAGTCGCTTTCAAGGCACTTATTAGTTAATATCAAGAGCTCAAATGGAAACCCAGTTCTAAGCAAAGAAGGGAAAGCAGAAAGTTGGAAGCAGTATATAGAGGGTCTATACAGGGGCGATGTACTTGAGGACAAAAGTATGGAAATGGAAGAGGATGCAGATGAAGATGACATGTGGAGATATGATACTGGATGAAGATTTTGACAGAGCACTGAAAGACCTAAGTCGAAACAAGGCCCCAGGAGTAGACAAAATTCCATTAGAACTACTGACAGCCTTGGGAGAGCCAGCCCTGACGAAATTCTGCCATCTGGTGAGCAAGATGTATGAAACAGGCAAAATTCCCTCAGACTTCAAGAATAATATAATAACTCCAATCTCAAAGAAAGCAGGTGTTGTCAGCTGTGAAAATTTAATAAGTCACGCCTGCAAAATACTAACGCGAATTCGTTACAGACGAATGGAAAAACTGGTAGAAGCCGACTTCGGGGAAGATCAGGTTAGATTCCGTAGAAATATTGGAACACGTGAGGCAATACTGACCCTACGACTTATCTCAGAAGCTAGATTAAGAAAAAGCAAATCTACGTTTCTAGCATTTGTAGATTTAGAGAAAGCTTTTGACAATGTTGACTGGAATACTCTCTTTCAAATCTGAAGGTGGCAGGAGTAAAATACAGGGAGCGAAAGGCTATTTACAATTTGTACAGAAACCAGATAGCAGATATGAGTCGAGGGACATGAAAGGGAAGCAGTGGTTGGGAAGGGAGTGAAACAGTGTTGTAGCCTCTCCCCGATGTTGTTCAATCTGTATATTGAGCAAGCAGTAAAGGAAACAAAGGAAAAATTCGGAGTAGGTATTAAAATCCATGGAGAAGAAATAAAAAATTAAGGTTCGCCGATGACATTGTAATTCTGTCAGAGACAGCAAAGGACTTGGAAGAGCAGTTGAACGGAATGGATAGTGTCTTGAAAGGAGGATATAAGATGAACATCAACAAAACCAAAACGAGGATAATGGAATGTAGTCGAATTAAGTCGGATGATGCTGAGGGAATTAGATTAGGAAATGAGACACTTAAAGTAGTAAAGGAGTTTTGCTATTTGGGAAGCAAAATAACTGATGATGGTCGAAGTAGAGAGGATATAAAATGTAGACTGGCAATGGCAAGGAAAGTGTTTCTGAAGAAGAGAAATTTGTTAACATCGAGTATAGATTTAAGTGTCAGGAAGTCATTTCTGAAAGTATTTGTATGGAGTGTAGCCATGTATGGAAGTGAAACATGGACGGTAAATAGTTTGGACAAGAAGAGAATAGAAGCTTTCGAAATGTGGTGCTACGGAAGAATGCTGAAGATTAGATGGGTAGATCACATAACTAATGAGGAAGTATTGAATAGGATTGGGGAGAAGAGAAGTTTGTGGCACAATTTGACCAGAAGAAGGGATCGGTTGGTAGGACATGTTCTGAGGCATCAAGGGATCACCAATTTAGTATTGAAGGGCAGCGTGGAGGGTAAAAATCGTAGGGGGAGACCAAGAGATGAATACACTAAGCAGATTCAGAAGGATGTAGGTTGCAGTAGGTACTGGGAGATGAAGAAGCTTGCACAGGATAGAGTAGCATGGAGAGCTGCATCAAACCAGTCTCAGGACTGAAGACCACAACAACAACATTAATTAGTGAGTATTAACTTGTCAGACATGATGAGCTGCGGTAGTTAATCTATAGCGTAGGTCTCGTAGTCTGCTCGCAGGCGTGTTACCTCGTCGCTCGCCCGGGCCACCGCCAGCAGACACGCCGCCGCCGCCATCGCCGCCACCGTTGCTTCTACCGTCGCCCGCATGGTGATCCGCCGCTCTGTGCCTGGGCCGCTCCGCGCCGCTGTGATATTGCGGGGCGCTTCCCACCGTCGCGTGACCCCACCCCGCCCACTCCTGGCACGACATGCACGTGCCGCAACCGCAGACCCACTATCGCTCCCATCTCCAGCGCGCCACTATATGTTCCAATTAAGCAATCTCCGCTGATTGACATCAGATTTCCGTGTACAGGGATTCTGCAGGCAAGGCTGGCCGCGCGGGACCAATGTATCCGCACGATGTTGGGAACCTTTGAGGGGAACAGTAGTTTGCACAGCTTCTCGAGCCGTCGTGACCTGTACCTGCAGCAGTCGGTTCAATTGGGTCCTAGAGAATTAATGTATCTGTAAGTCATTCAAACATTTTCTGCACACTGGGTCTACACGGTCCAGTCACCTTAATGTGACCACCGGCTATGTTCGACGTCAACATGGAATAACCATCACTGACAACAGGTGGCAGTACTAGCAGTGGAGGGTATAGAAGCCTTGTCAGGGGACGTGGAAAACGGTGCAGTCGTAGAATCAGATTTTCACTCTGCAGCGGAGTGTGCGCTGATATGAAACTTCCTGGCAGAGTAAAACTGTGTGCCGGATCGAGACACGAACTCAGGACCTTTGCCTTTCGCGGGCAAGTGCTCTACCAGCTGAGCTACCGAGCGAGGTGGCGCAGTGGTTAGACACTGGACTCGCATTCGGGAGGACGACGGTTCAATCCCGCGTCCGGCCATCCTGATTTAGGTTTTCCGTGATTTCCCTAAATCATTCCAGGCAAATGCCGGGATGGTTCCTCTGAAAGGGCACGGCCGACTTCCTTCCCCATCCTTCCCTAATCCGGTGAGACCGATGACCACGCTGTCTGGTCTCCTTCCCCAAGCAACCAACCAACCAACCAGCTGAGCTACCCAAGCTCGAGTCACGACCCGTCCTCACCGCTTCCATTCTGCCAGTACCTCGGCTCCTACCTTCCAAGCTTCAAAGAAACTCTTCTGCGAACCTCGCAGAACCAGGATTCTTGGAAGAAAGGATATCTCATTCTGGAAACATCCCCTGGGCTGTGGCTAAGCCATGTCTCCGCAATATCCTTTCTTCTGGAAGTGCTAGTTCTGCGAGGTTCGCGGAGGGGCTTCTGTGAAGTTTGGAAGGTAGGAGACGAGATACTGGCAGAATTGAAGCTGTGAGGACGGGTCGTCAGTCGTGCTTAGGTAGCTCAGACGGTAGAGCAATTTCCCGCGAAAGGCAAAGGTTCCGAGTTCGAGTCTCGGTCCGGCACACAGTTTTAATCTGCCAGGAAGTTTCAGTGCAGTCGTGTTCATAACGCACCAGGGGCAGTAGATAACAGGGGTGAGCGACAGCAGCACAGATGTGTATGGGGAAATAGACCTGCAACTGCTGAGCAGGAGATTGCCCTGACTAACCAAGAGGCTATAAACAGGGTCCCCTCGAGAGCTGTTCTGTGAAAGTTGCTGCGTATGGGCCTCTGCAGCAGGTGCCTGGTTTGTGCACCCGTGCCGCCTGTTGTCCATCGGCGACGAAGGCTGGAATTTGCACGCTGGTAGCGGATCTGGACGTCCACTGAGTGGCCACAGGTGGCCATTTCGAATGAATCATGTCGTACACGCTCCACCAGACAGATAGTTGTCGGCGTGTACTGCGTGAAACGTCTGGAAGACAAGGTTCCAGGCTGGTGGAGGGCGCGTGATGGCCTGTGGAATGTTGCTGTGGCTTTCCCTGAGTGATCTCGTCATTCTGGAAGACACTGTGGATCAACACAAGTATTCATCTATCTTTGGGAACCATGTCCACCCTTACATACAGTTTGTTTTTCCTCGGCACAATGACATATATCAGCTATCATAATCCCCTTGACCACTGAAATCCCTGAATTTAAACCCAATCGAGAATCTGTGGGATCAGCTCGATCGGGATGTTCGCGCCACGGATCCTCAACCGAGAAATCTAGCGCAGCTGGCCGCGACAGTGGAGTCGGCGTGGTACCACATTTCTGACTGTACCTTCCAGTACCTCACTGACTCTCCTACTGCACGTCTCGCAGCGGATCATCCTGCAAAAGGTGGTCACTCAGGCTTTTGCCAGGTGGTCACATTGACGTGACTGGACAGTGTATAGCCACTAAGAATATCTTAGAGACTAAATACCGGGTGATCAAAAGTCAGTATAAATTTGAAAACTTAATAAACTACGGAATAATGTAGATAGAGAGGTAAAAATTGACACACATGCTTGGAATGACATGGGATTTTATTAGAAAAAAAAACAAAGTTCACAAAATGTCCGACAGATCTCTTGCGAGCGTCGTTTGGTGATGATCGTGTGCTCAGCCGTCACTTTCGTCATGCTTGGCCTCCCAGGTCCCCAGACCTCAGTCCGTGCGATTATTGGCTTTGGGATTACCTGAAGTCGCAAGTGTATCGTGATCGACCGACATCTCTAGGGATGTTGAAAGATAACATCCGACGCCAATGCCTCTCCATAACCCCGGACATGCTTTACAGTGCTGTTCACGACATTATTCCTCGACTACAGCTATTGTTGAGGAATGATGGTGGACATATTGATCATTTCCTGTAAAGAACATCATCTTTGCTTTGTCTTACTTTGTTATGCTAATTATTGCTATTCTGGTCAGATGAAGCGCCATCTGTCGGACATTTTTTTAACGTTTGTATTTGTTTTGGTTCTAATAAAACCCCATGTCATTCCAAGCATGTGAGTCAATTTGTACCTCTCTATCTACATTATTCCGTGATTTATTCAGTTTTCAAATTTATACTGACTTTTCGATCACCCGGTACATGATTTCTGCCAGAATTAAAAATTCATCTAACGTATGCTCTGAAAGTCACCTGACGGCGGATACCACGGAGTATTTCTCATATCACTTTTAATGAAACAGGCTGTACTTCAGTACAGTTTTGTACCCTCAGATGTCTGTAAATGAAATCAATAGATAAATAGATATGCATCAGATATTTAAGCTCATAAATTACAAAAGAGTCGCTTTATCTTCTCGCATACTGGTAAAAAAGGAAATGATTCTGTCACATAGTACCTAGAAAGTTCAGAAAATAAGTTACACATGTCGTCCAACGCTAAGAGCATTGTGAAACAACAGCGAAGCATTGTCGCAAAAACTTTTTTCACGTTTCCTGCACACACAGTGCTGGTGCAGTAGGGATATCAAGTTCACCATAGTGTGCACCTGAAATGGCACGGCACCTGGAAAGGTACTCCAAAGTTGAAGAGTGTGGAAAAGTACGATACGCTTGACCGAAACGTCTAAATTGCACACTGATTCACCGTGAAATTCTGGCGATACATGATCAGATGCAATGTCGCGTCCAACCGTAATGAAGGGGCGCCAACAATTTCACCAAGGTCGCACAAACGTAGTTGATGCTGATCGGTTCAAATGGTTCAAATGACTCTGAGCACTATGGGACTTAACATCTGTGGTCATCAGTCCCCTAGAACTTAGAACTAATTAAACATAACTAACCTAAGGACATCACACACATCCATGCCCGAGGCAGGATTCGAACCTGCGACCGTAGCAGTCGCGCGGCTCCGAACTGAGCGCCTAGAACCGCGAGACCACCGCGGCCGGCGCTGATCGGAAAGTCCACATTTTACGCTGTGCGATTTCTGTCTTTTTGGCAAGCTGAAAGAATTTGTGGGGTGGAAAGAGATTTTCCAATGACGAGAACACTCACACAGCGGGTCTAGAATGGCATCTTGACCAAGGAGTGGTTTTATGTCGTCCAGGAATTGAATGACTGTTAGGGCGTTCCGACCATTGTTTACAGAAACTTGATGAGTATTTTGGAAAACAGTGTCATGCATCAGTGTCACTCTCAAGCGCTGTACAGCATTCAGTAAAAGTTACTTGACCTGCCATAATAATGTGTAAATTACTTTTTGAAGTCCCTTCATAATTTATTGCAGTCGCGTTCGAGAACACTTACATATATAAATACAGGGTGATTCAAATTGAAACAACAGATTTCAGTTTTTTATTACAGACAAACGATGAAAGGTAGAAACACATTGCACATGTTACTGGATAGAGGAAGGTTCAATGTTTTTGTTCGCAAAGACCCTATTATACCATATACTCAACAGGGGCACCATGCGTTACTGAAGAAAAATCGAAACGGTAGTCCATTTCATTCCACACGAGAATCAATAAGTCCCTGTTTATTGAATTGAGAGCTTCATCAAGCCGATTTCTCAGCTCTTGATGAGTAGCTACCATAGCTGGGACAAATCCTTTGCCCCACAGATAAAAATCACAAGGTGTGAGGACTGGTGACAAGGGAGGCCAAAAGCAATGAACCAGATCTTTCTCCTCGACTAACCGAACGTTGTGGGATGGTGTTGTTAAGATAACGCCGCACTTCAAGGTGAAAGTGAGACCGTCATGCATAAAAATGAAATCATTGGTATCTTGGATGGAAGATTGAGTTTAACGTCCTGTCGACATCGAGATCATTAGAGATGGAGCACAAGCTCGGGTTGTGTCAAGGTTGGGGAAGGAAATTGGCCGTGCCTATTCAAAGGAACCATCCAGACATCTGCCTGGAGCGATTTAGGGAAATCGCGGAAAACATAAATCTGGATGACCGGACGCAGGTTTGTACCACCCTCCTCCCGAATGTGAATCCAGGGTGATAAACACTGCGCCGCCTCGCTCGGTCGTTGGAATATGTGTTCAGGAAACAAGCATGTCCAGTATGACATGCCTGTCACAGATTCCTCCGCAAAAACCAAAGGTCCATAAACTTTGTGAACAGAAATGGCTCAAAACACCTTTAGTTTCCGTGAGTCTCATTCAAGTACGACGACGACGCCAAGATTTTGTGAGCTTCAGCTTCTACATTATGGCGGTTTACTTTACTCGACGGATGAAACGTCGATTCGTCAGGAAGGATGAGTCGTTCGGAAGAAGTGTCGTCTGCCCCATCCAGAAGAACTGAAATGTAAAATTCGTACATTTTCTTATGGTCGCCGGGATACGATTGTAACAGTAACTGTAACTTGTAAGGGTTCATATACTGGATGGTTTCAGAACACATCGTTGTCTGTGGAAGTTGAAGTTACTGACATGCCGGCCTCGCGGACTTCCGAGAGCTCTGTGTGAACGCATCTCGGACACGCTTGACATTTTCATCAGACGTGCTCTTCCCCCTGCATATGCAACCAACTTCCAACAATTTTGTATGCCAGTCACAAAGGTGCTTGTACAGAGGCGGCTTTTTATTGAATCGTCGGCGGAATGCACGTTACACTGGACAATGGATTGACTTCGCGCAATGTGCTTCTATCTTTTATAGTTTGTCTGTAATAAGCAGTTGAAATCTGCTCTTTCTTTTTGAATCACCATGTATAACATCCTAGAAGCAAGTTAACTGTGGCTAATACTTGATTTACTTCGACAATGACGATATCTTATATAAAAAATAGAAAAACTAACCAAATTAATAACGAATACAATGTGATACACACAGTAATCTGGCCAGAAACTTAGCTTCGAAACTTACTGATTTATACAATGTTATCATCTTGCGACAACTAATCTCAGTTAGTTACACTAATCACAGTGACAAGCCTAGAAGAAAGAGTAAACATATTGCATTTTAGTTTATGTCAAAACAGTTGAGCGTTGATAGAGTTCAAGTGTTAAATACGCGTCTCAAACCGAATGTTAGAAACACGCTCAATTCACACAAATAGTGGTACCAACTTCAGTTTTTGATTTTCGTACCACTAACACAATATTCAAAACCTAAAACGTCGTGTTCAGAAAAAATACAACATTAAATAAATTATTCACATAATAAACATTACAAATTTAGGAGTGTCAACAACAACTACCCTAATCGAATTACTAAAGCTATTGAAAAAAGGAATGCTAAAGTGTACTTCTATAGAATCTGATCACTACACAGAGGTGGAGATGTTAAAGTTGCCAACATCTTCCTGAGATTTCGTCTACATTTAAACAGTTGTCGATGACCTTCACAAATAAACCCATATATAAAAGTTCTGTTGACTTTGGAAAAACGCACCACGTTTGGCATCGGAAAACTAAGAAGGGGGTTGCTTGCATAGGCGCCAACCATAGCGACATGTCCCTACGCTTAGCGACTTTTGGCTCTTTTTTTCCAAAATGTAGGGATGTAGTGAAGATTTCCGATCCCTCTGTAAAAAGTAAGGACTTTCTAGTTCAAGAAAGAAAAATTACAAAATAAGGAATTAAAAAATAAAAAGTTGCCTAACTGCATAAAATTTAAACATTACTTACGTCTGTCACCATTGCTTTCGGAACGTTGGAATATCAAAGCCTAGCTCAGGGACGAAAAGAAGTGCAGAAGGGAAATATTTTAGTCACTGCCAGGTGAGTGTACATACACTCCTGGAAATGGAAAAAAGAACACATTGACACCGGTGTGTCAGACCCACCATACTTGCTCCGGACACTGCGAGAGGGCTGTACAAGCAATGATCACACGCACGGCACAGCGGACACACCAGGAACCGTGGTGTTGGCCGTCGAATGGCGCTAGCTGCGCAGCATTTGTGCACCGCCGCCGTCAGTGTCAGCCAGTTTGCCGTGGCATACGGAGCTCCATCGCAGTCTTTAACACTGGTAGCATGCCGCGACAGCGTGGACGTGAACCGTATGTGCAGTTGACGGACTTTGAGCGAGGGCGTATAGTGGGCATGCGGGAGGCCGGGTGGACGTACCGCCGAATTGCTCAACACGTGGGGCGTGAGGTCTCCACAGTACATCGATGTTGTCGCCAGTGGTCGGCGGAAGGTGCACGTGCCCGTCGACCTGGGACCGGACCGCAGCGACGCACGGATGCACGCCGAGACCGTAGGATCCTACGCAGTGCCGTAGGGGACCGCACCGCCACTTCCCAGCAAATTAGGGACACTGTTGCTCCTGGGGTATCGGCGAGGACCATTCGCAACCGTCTCCATGAAGCTGGGCTACGGTCCCGCACACTGTTATGCCGTCTGCCGCTCACGCCCCAACATCGTGCAGCCCGCCTCCAGTGGTGTCGCGACAGGCGTGAATGGAGGGACGAATGGAGACGTGTCGTCTTCAGCGATGAGAGTCGCTTCTGCCTTGGTGCCAATGACGGTCGTATGCGTGTTTGGCGCCGTGCAGGTGAGCGCCACAATCAGGACTGCATACGACCGAGGCACACAGGGCCAACACCCGGCATCATGGTGTGGGGAGCGATCCCCTACACTGGCCGTACACCACTGGTGATCGTCGAGGGGACACTGAATAGTGCACGGTACATCCAAACCGTCATCGAACCCATCGTTCTACCATTCCTAGACCGGCAAGGGAACTTGCTGTTCCAACAGGACAATGCACGTCCGCATGTATCCCGTGCCACCCAACGTGCTCTAGAATGTGTAAGTCAACTACCCTGGCCAGCAAGATCTCCGGATCTGTCCCCCATTGAGCATGTTTGGGACTGGATGAAGCGTCGTCTCACGCGGTCTGCACGTCCAGCACGAACGCTGGTCCAACTGAGGCGCCAGGTGGAAATGGCATGGCAAGCCGTTCCACAGGACTACATCCAGCATCTCTACGATCGTCTCCATGGGAGAATAGCAGCCTGCATTGTTGCGAAAGGTGGATATACACTGTCCTAGTGCCGACATTGTGCATGCTCTGTTGCCTGTGTCTATATGCCTGTGGTTCTGTCAGTGTGATCATGTGATGTATCTGACCCCAGGAATGTGTCAATAAAGTTTCCCCTTCCTGGGACAATGAATTCACGGTGTTCTTATTTCAATTTCCAGGAGTGTAGAAGGGGAAAAGTACTGATGTGATGTTGCTTAAGCGTTCCTCGTGCCGAAGACCTGCTGTCTCATAAGGTACAAATTTCGCACGGAAGTAAGTCTTATTGCCACGTCTTCCTAAGCAACAAATCTTAAATCTCGCTATGGCCAAATTTCCTAGAAATATGCGAACAAAACGTCAGCGTCCATTTGTATTTCTAGTACCTCTGCTGTGAAGATACTATTTTACCTATAATCGTCTTGCGTTTACATTTTTTGTTGCTTTTCATCGCAATAAACGCAACAAAAATTGTCCTGCAAAGTACTAGGTGCATAGCAGACCGCTTGCACAAAGAGGCAACGTATGGACAGGAGACCACGCGTGCCTACGTGCATTCTTTCTACTAATTTTTGTGCGTGCCCTTTCCTTTCTGTGTGTCAGCAGTTGCACTCGAATAAAGATACGTCGTGTGGACGTACCTTTACTTAGTCAAGTGCTTGCTGTTTCACCACGAGATATACGTCAGTGCTGTGCGTAAGATGCTCAGTAGGACTCGAAACCGGTGGTATGAAAAAATAAAATATTCTACAAAAAGCAGCTGTTTCTTTGTTATTTACCTTACGTAATAAGACTGATAGGTTAAGACAGATGTGCATGAACGTCTTTGTAATGCGCTTCTATGAAACACTAAAAATTGAAGCTCAAAGTCAGTCATTTCTATTCAGACATCTCCACCGGAGAACAAACGAAATAGTACGTCATTCCCAAAGGAAAGACTCCATTTCGCTGCGTCCGTTGGCGCCTCTAGTAGGAAGCACAAAATGATGTATTTGGCGCAGAGACTACCAGCAGCAAGCTTCCCAAATAACATTCTGAATATTTTGTTTGAAAACAGTGACCGTTCAATGTACAAAATTGTTAATAAGGGAGAAATGTTACTACCTGATTAATTTTTTTTGTAGTTACTCTAGAATTTTTTGCGTCGGTAGGGACTTCCTAGGTGAACGTAGGGACTTTTATCTGTCACGTAAGGACATGGTCGAAGCTTGGCCAACACTGGACTTGCTTGTCAGACGTCTTATGACAAAGACGTATTTGTTTTATGCGTATCAAAATATTGCACAATCTTAGCGCCGATGTCTGAAATACCGTGTGAATGAAACACAAGTGGAGCAAGAAGTAACAATGAACACTGCAGATGTACGAGTGTGAGTCAATTGAAAACCTTAAATTTGTAATAACAAATCGAAATTTCGCGCCGTTATCCCCCGTAAATTGGTAAGCGTGCTACAAACAGCGTGGCCTGTAAAGATGGCCGCCCCACTTACACCAGGGAAGAACAGCGTTCTGTTATTCGGGTTTTGCGTAGTGAAGGTGTAAAACCTATTGAAATTCATCGACGAATGAAGGTTCAGTAAGGTGATGCATGTGTGTCACAGCAGCAAGTCTACGAATGGAGTAGGAAGTTCGCAAATGGTGTGACTTCAGTGGAAGATGCTCCTCGTCCAGGTCAGGCACAACCACTTGTGACTCCACAGAACATTGCAGCAGTTGAAGCCATAGTGAAGGAAAACCGCCGAGTGACACTGAATGACATTGCAGCATGTTTACAGATTAGTCATGGGTCAGCATACCACATTGTGCATGATGTGCTCCAGTTTCACAAAATGTCTGCAAGATGGGTGCCACGGCAGCTGACTCCTGAAATGACAAAACGACGTCTTGATGCTTGTGAAGAACTTCTTCGGCGCTTTGAACGAGAAGGTGATGGCTTCCTTGCAAGAATCGTTACTGGGGACGAAACCTGGGTTCATTTACACCAACCGGAAACGAAGAGAGCGAGCAAGGAATGGCGCTATTCCTCATCACCAAAACCGAAGAAGTTTCGAACAGAACCATCAGCAGGGAAGGTTATACTGAGTCTCTTTTGGGACGAAAAGGCGTCATTTTGGAGCATTACATGCCTAGAGGAACCACTGTCACCAGTGCATTATACACAGATCTCCTAAAAATCATCTGCGGCCTGCAATCAAATCAATGCGACGTGGATTGCTGTCAGCAGGTGTCCTTTTGCAACATGACACTGCAAGGCCCCACACTGCCCGTACAACAGTTGCAACAATCACAAGCCTGAATTTTGAGTATTTTCCTCATCCACCATACTCACCTGGCCTTGCCCCAAGTGATTTCCATATGTTTGGTCCACTCAAGGACGCAATGGGAGGAAAGAAGTTCCGTTCTGATGAAGAGCTACACCACACGGTGCATGAGTGGTTGTGTAGACTAACAAAAGAATTTTTTTCTAAAGGAATTTATGCACTTTGTAAGCGCTGGATGACTTGCATTGAGCGTGGGGGAGATTATGTTGAAAAGTGATGCAGCTTTGTACCACTTCTGCACAATAAATAATATTTTTAAAAAATATTTAAGGTTTTCATTTGACTCACCCTCGTATTTCATGAAACTGACGTCCTTCAATGATTTGCTCAGATTTGTTTCACAAAATCCATTACTTAACGCTTTAGCAGAGATGTTACATTGAACGTGAGACTACGAGTCACACCCTTGCGATTTCAACGAAATCATCAATTACACAGATAAGCACATTGTGCCTTCTAGTTTTTCGAGTTTACGGGACTCTGTGCTGAACCCACTCCAGGCGTGATGTCACATGCAAATTCCACCGATATTTCGAGGGCAGGTTTCGTTTCCTACCTCCCCTCTTCCACTCACGATCGGTGAGTCGGAATAACCACTATAGGAGACCCTCCGATATGGCCTGATCTTTTCGTTGCAGGTCGTTTCACGAGACGGGTGTGGGAGAGCGTAGTATGTTGCCTTATTTTTCTTGGAATGTTCGCACTCAGTATGTAACTAGTAAACGACTCTTAAATTATAGTGGAGTTTGGTGAGCATCTCGGTAATGCTTTGGATCATGCTAAACGAAACCTGTCATTATACGGCACTGCTCGCTCGATTTTCGGCGTCTACTTACAAATAGCTTGTGCGACCCATCTTACAATACTGATGAAGTGTGTGGGATTCTCACCAGATAGGCCTAACGGGCAATACTGAGCAGATACGAAAAAGGGTGGCACGAATGATCACGGGTTTCCAGAATGACTTTTCAGTCTGCAATGGAGTGATTTGAATCTTCCTGACAGATTAAAACTGTACCGGACCGGGACTCGAACCTGGGACCACTTAGGAGGTACCGACAGGTATAAAACTTCGCTGAGAGCAGATTGGACAGCTCAGTCGATAGAGCACTTCAGTGGTTTGAGAGTCTGTACGTAGAAATAGATCTTTTCTATCAATCTAATCTGGTATGAGACGGAGATGACGAGCAATCTACAGGATGTAACGAAATTTCCTTAGCATACTTAGAGGACAGGTTCCTTGCATCAAAACAAGATAAGATTGCCTAGGAAACACGGGCACTAAAATGCATACCTTAAGAGCTATGAGCACTTCCTCAACTTGGATACTGTGAAGCACATTCTATTGAAAAAGTTCTTTTGGCTCTTAAGGTGTGCATTTTAGAGCCCATGCTTACTAGAATTTTTCTTGTTTTTGTGTAAGGAACCTGTCCTCAGGGTCTATAAAGGAAACTTTGTTACACTCTGTATACAGGGTGAATCACTAACTATTGCCACCAAGAATAACTCCGAAACTATGATAGGAGCTGAAAAGTTTACGGGACAAAAGTTGAATGGGACAATGGGGCCCATAATATGACGTTGGTTTTTTGTTGCTAGGTGGGGTCGCATCAGAGATACACGACTGGCCATTAAAATTGCTACACCACGAAGATGACGTGCTACAGACGCGAAATTTAATCGACAAGAAGAAGATGCTGTGATATGAAAATGATTAGCTTTTCAGAGCATTCACACAAGGTTGGCGCCGGTGGCGACACCTACAACGTACTGACATGAGGAAAGTTTCCAACCGATTTCTCATACACACACAGCAGCTGACCGGCGTTGTCTGGTGAAACGTTGTTGTGATGCATCGTGTAAGGAGGAGAAATGCGTACCATCACGTTTCCGACTTTAATAAAGGTCGGATTGTAGCCTATCGCGATTGCGGTTATCGTATCGCGACATTGCTGCTCGCGTTGGTCGAGATCCAGTGACTGCTAGCAGAATATGGAGTCGGTGGATTCAGGAGGGTAATACGGAACGCCGTGCTGGATCCCAACGGCCTCGCATCACTAGCAGTCGACATGACAGGCATCTTATCCGCATGGCTGTAACGGATCGTGCAGCCACATCTCGATCGCTGAGTCCACAGATGGGGACGTTTGCAAGACAACAACCATCTGCACGAACACTTCGACGTCGACGACGTTTGCAGCAGCATGGACTATCAGCTCGGAGACCATGGCTGCGGTTACCCTTGACGCTGCATCACAGACAGCAGAGCCTGCGATGATGTACTCAACGACGAACCTGGGTGCACGAATGGCAAAACGTCATTTTTTCGGATGACTCCAGGTTCTGTTTACGGGTGCCATTGGTTACACATCTCTGTCACCTCTTGTTCGCAATGACGGCACTTTGAACAGTGGACGTTACATTTCAGATGTGTTACGATCCGTGGCTCTACCCTTCATTCGATCCCTGCGAAACCCTACATTTCAGCAGGATAATACACGACCGCATGTAGCAGGTCCTGTACGGGCCTTTCTGGATACAGAAAATGATCGAATGCTGCCCTGGCCAGCACATTCTCCAGATCTGTCACCAATCGAAAACGTCTGGTCAATGGTGGCCGAGCAACTGGCTCATTATAATACGCCAGTCACTACTCTTTATGAACTGTGGTATCGTGATGAAGCTGCATGGGCAGCTGTACCTGTACACGCCATCCAAGCTCTGTTTGACTCAATGCCCAGGGGTATCAAGGCCGTTATTACGGCCAGAGGTGGTTGTTCTGGGTACTCATTTCTCAGGATCTATACACCCAAACTGCGTGAAAATGTAGTCACTGTCAGTTCTAATGTAATATATTTGTCCAATGAATACCCGTTTATCATCTGCATTTCTTCTTGGTATAGCAGTTTTAATGGTCAGTAGTGTATGAAGGTCAACTTTTTTTTTTTTTAATGGGATGCTATAGTTTGGTACTTATTTTCTGATAGCGGCTATCGAGACGAATCCTGTGATGTGTAACAGTAAGGTCTTCGGTGGTCAACGAAGGTCTCAAAGGTGGCATGAACCTCCATTTACAGAAGGTGTTCGAAGTGATGACCATTGGTATCAATGCAGTGCTGCAATCTTCTTATCATGGACTGACTGGTATTCCTTATCACATTGGCACTTATCGAAGTACATATTCTGACAACTCTCTCTCGCATATCTTTAGGTGTAGTTGGAACGTCTTTATAAACAATGTGTTTTACGAATCCCCACAAGACAAAATCCAGAGGCGTCAAGTCTGGCGAACGAACCGGCTACGACACATCGCCTCCACGTCCAATCCAGTGATTTGGGAATTGTCACTGCAAGTCATTTCTAGCCATCAGCGAAATATGTGCCGGACACCCATCATGTTCCTAAAGGTATTTCTTTCAATAACAGACCTAATGTTTCTTGCAAGAATGTGGTGTAATTCCTACCATTAAGATTTCCTTCGATGAAATAAGGGTCTATAATTCTGTCCTCCAGAATCCCACACCATACATTCTCCCACCACGGTTTTTGGTGTGCAACTTGCCGCAGCCAACATGGATTTTCAGTTGCCCAATAATGCATGTTATGCAAATTAACGTTTACATGAATGTAGTAGCCTCCTCAGTAAATAAAATCAAAGTTGAGCCCATCGGCAGAATTCAGTGCGACGCATACAATCTGTACCAGCTAATTCTTGGTAGAGACTGATGTGGTAGGGATGATATTTATGGTGATGCAGAACACAAACAACACTACTCTGGTTCATGCCAGATTCCCTTGCGATTTGACGCGAAATGACACAAGGATCTCGAACCAAGTGGCAAGAGTACCAATTTCCATTTCCTCGTTAGTAACTTTCCTTTTCCGGGTATGTTTCCGATGCGTTAAAGGTGCAGTTGTTCTCAATTTATCATACACATATGTATATGTAGGACGTGTAGGGTGAGTACGTTGAGGATACCTTTCAGCGTATGAGTCTCTAGCTCTCACTGAATTTCTTTGGCATTCTCCGTAAATGTGAAGCGTATCGGCTTATTCTTCGAAGGAATACATCATCAGCCGCCCAGTGTGGCCGAGCGGCTCTAGGCGCTTCAGCCTGGAACCGCGCGACCGCTGCGGTCGCAGGTTCGAATCCTGCCTCGGGCATGGATGTGTGTGATGTCCTTAGGTTAGTTAGGTTTAAGTATTTCTAAGTTCTAGGGGACTGATGACCTCAGATTTTAAGTCCCATAGTGCTCAGTGCCATTTGAACCATTTTTGAGTATATCATCACATTCCCTTGATTAGACGATAGATGGATTCGCCATATTCGGCTAATATTTACTATTTGCACGATGTACGAGAGAGAATTTTCAGAGCATGTGCTTCGATAAGTGCCAAAGTTATAAGGAATACCACTCAATACATCATAAGAAGATTGCAGCACTGCATTGATACCAGTGGTCATCACTTCGAACACCTTCTGTAAATGGACGTTCATGCCACCTTTTTGACCTTCGTTGACCTTCAAAGACCTAACTGTGACACATCATTGGATTCATCACCAAACTATAGCGTTCCATTTTTTTTTTTCTAAGATGACCATATCTCTGACGCGACCCCACCCAGCATTTGTCCCACAAACTTTTCAGCTACTATCACACTTTCGGAGTTATTCTAGATGGTAACAGTTAATGATTCACCCTGTATCACTAACGACTGTCTTAGACCCCAGACCGAGTTTGCAGGTAGCCTGTCTAACTTGCAGGTTGGCTACCTAACGTTTCTCGGGGTCAACAAAATTTTGATTTTCAATATTTCGTGCAATTATTTACCGAATTAAAAAAATTAAACTTTTGTGTTAATCTGTTCATAAAGAAGTATACTTTCATAGTAAAAGTCTAACATACGAGGGTTGCCCAGAAAGTAATGCACTGCATTTTTTTCTCAGTAGAAAACAATATTAGGAATGCGAAACCTTACGTTGTATTATTTGAAGTCTCCTGATTGAGCGTGCCAATTTTCTAGCAGTTCCGAGAGATAGCGTAGCTGCAGAACAGTTTCAAAACGGCGTCTGTATGTGACGTAAGTTACAAGCAACATGCCATTTCTCACTGCAGAGAAAGGAACTGTGGGGAATATTCACAAACGCTTGTGCAAAGTCTATGCAGCACCTGCTGTCGACATAAGTATAGCTAATCGCTGTGCACGGAGGGTGAGGTCATCAGAAGGCGGTTCGGCGGAGCTCCACGGCGTGCAGCGGTCGGGGAGGCCATCCACGGCGGTCACACCTGACGTGTTGCAGCGAGCTGATGTTGTCATTCGTGAGGATAGACGAATTACAGCTCTGCAGTTGGTGCTGAATCTTTCAATCAGCAAAGGAGGTGTGGATGCAATTATCCATACTCTTGGATATTCAAAAGTGTGTACAAGATGGGTCCTACGGTGTCTAACGGTGGATCACAAATCGCACAGAATAAAATCGTTTGTCTTGATTTGTTGTAACGTTTTGAAGCTGATGGGGGGAGCGTTCTTGTCCCGGATTGTGACAGTTGATGAAACATGGGTTTACGATTTTGAGCCCGAAACAAAACGACAGTTAAGAAAACAGTCTCAATCGCGTTTTTTATTTAATTAGTGCCTACCGGTTTCAGCCCATCGCAGGGCCCATCTTCAGGGCGAACATATGGTCGAGTGCTGGTGGCGCCACGTCTACCAAGATGTGGCAGGAGGCTATCTCTACGTTAATTTATACTAATCGCTGTTGCTCCATAACCATGCTGTCCAAACATCAAAACGACAGTCGATGGAATGGCGCCATTCCCACTCCCCACACAAGAAAAAATTCAAAGCAACTGCTTCCCCCGGTAAGGTCATGATCACCGTATTCTGGGACTGTGAAGGTGTGATGCCAAGAGGCGGTACCATTAATTCAGAAGCATATTTCAACACATTCACAAAACTCAAGAAGCGCTTCCGATGACTTCGACGTCACAGCAACCCAGGAGATGTTTTGCTGGAACACGATAACGCTCGGCCCCACACAAGTCTGAGGACTAGTGAACACATCACAATACTGGGTTGGACAGTGTTATCCACCCTACAGCCCTGACCTAGCCCACTCAGACTTCCACTTGTTGGGGCCATTAAAGGATACCATTCGTGGAAGATATTTCGAGATCGATTAGGAGGTGATTCACACAGTGATGTGTTGGCTCCACCATCAGGACAAGGATTGGTACCAACATGGCATACACGCCTTTGTTTCGGCCAAGAACGGGATGGAGATTACGTGGAAAAATAGGTTGTATAGATAAAATACCATTCTTTCGTTTGTGTAATTCTCATTATCTTCAATAAAGAATTGTTGAACAAAACTTTCTGGGCAGCCCTCGTAATAAGACAAATATTACAGTTAGAAACTGCTTGTTTGTCTTGGGGCTGCGAACTTGATAGCACACAAATACCAGACATTTATTTATTCAGTATTTAAGAATAAAAGCACTTTGCAGCTACCAACGGGTGTTACACATAATTTCAAACCTTTCAGGAATTTCTTCACACTGACACCCACTCACAAAATGATGAAACGAAAATAGTTTATCGCTAACTACATTTTTGCTCTTAATGCAGTAAAACTTGAGCATCAGAGGTGACTTTACAGTTTGATACTCTTTACTACTTACTCCATTGGCAACGCAGATTACAGGCAGTATCCATGTACACGACTGAATGTACCTGCAATATTATATCGCTGTAAGACACGTAGTTCAGAAGATATGACCTCACAGCCATTTTGATACCTGGAAAACTAGCTTCTGCTTAAAATGGCGTGTAGTAAAACTTAAACATCAGGTGTGACGTTTTAATTTATTATTTCTTTACTACAAACTGTTTTCGCAAATCTCTGCGCAGCAGTATCACGTACAGAATGATTCAGCTGCCCCGACCTATGGGTTTTATGTAACACGCAACACTTACAAATACCACAAGCAAGAATTTCATGTTCTCAACATCGCTATGTGTAAACTGTTATTCCTACAGAAAAAATTAACAGAACCATTTTGTAGGAAATTTAACATTTTTGTACTGGGATACGTTTTCGCTATAGCCTGTAGTTTCGAATTATTCGAGAAAGACAAAAGTGACTTTCAAATGTATTTTTCTTGAATAATTCGAAAACTGTGGCAGCAAGCGAAAACGTATTCCAGTAAAAAATTCAACTACATTAAATTTTCTACAAAAAGATCCTATTTATTCTTTCTTTAGGACTAATATTTGGCATGTAGCGAGCAAGAGAATATGAAAATCTCGCGCGAGGTTTTTAAAGACGCTGCGGGTTGCATAACACGCGTAGGTAGGGGTGGCTGATCACTCTATATATCACTGAACATACCTACTTAATTATATCACTGTACGACACATAGCTCAGGAGATACGAGCTCATTAACATTGAGATGTGTGAAAAACTAGCTTTTCTTAAATCGTATTGCAAATTATCCAGACTATATTTATCCAGTGTTTCATAATGATAAGACTAGCGACTCTGTACAAACTTAAAGTATAATTTCAAACTTTTTATCGCTTACATCCGCAACGTCAAATGTTTAACGACTTACCTCATTTGTCAAGTAATCACACGTCTGAAGCTGTTTCATACATGGCGGCTCAATTCCTTAATGGATCGTGCGTTTACTGGTGCCTAATAATCGCTTCAACGAGTGCTCATGAACCACTCCTTTCGTTTATACCTTTTATTTCCTCTGCATCCTTCTAATGAATCTTAGCCCAGCAGACGCTTTTTCTACTGGTGCCGTATGGTCAGTCATTCCACTTCACGTCACTCTGGGCGCTGACCCCGTCATATTTTGCGATTATTATGTTTGCATCGTAATCCAATAGTAATTATACTCACTACAGACTCAGACATGTTTCGGCTTTTAAATCATTGTCAAGTTGCGAGCGGGGTGTAATCCCACCGTAGAGAATATTTGAAGATTCAAACAGCGTGCCAGCGCTTGTATGTAGTTTGCTTTGAGGCATTGTCACCGGAGCTGGTCATTGTCGCCGGCACCGACGCCAGGCAACCAGCGGTGCGGCGTGCGTCGGCACCCGCGTGACCAGCTGCACTACGCCTGTCGTAATGTAAACCGCGTTATACGGGAAATGGTAATGTTCCTGCTAACGCTTTATTGCAGTGTGGTCTGAACATTGTTGCTAGTAGTTTCCATTTACACATCAACATGAATTATCATCAAGAAATTTCTGACTGAGTCACTGACAGACTTTTATTAACATTACTAAACTGAACTATGCTTCCAGTATATAAGCGGATTCGCTGACAGTATGTCGCCAGCACTTTTAAACTTTATTGCGTTGATAGTTCACTAAAATATTTCGAATTTACTCGCACAATAACGAACAATCAATGATTGCTTATGACCACATAAGGACAATTAGTAGTTATCAGATGTAAACTGGAACTGGCTATTTTGATTGAAGCGTTTCCAGAATATACTAATTGTACTTCAAATTTGTAGTGCATCACTTGCAATTCTCCTTGGTAGAGTTCGCGCACGACTCGGTGGCTGATGCGCATTGAGCAGTTTTGGTCCAAAGCGCTGGGACAGTTCATTCGTTCGTTCGGAAGGGGAGGCCGACAGTGTCTGCCATCTTTCGGTCGGTTAGCGATGACAGAATCGAGACGCACGCTCTGCAGTCTTCCTCAAACGATTTTACAGAAACTACACTACTGGCCATTAAAATTGCTACACCACGAAGATGACGTGCCACAGACGCGAGATTTAACCGACAGGAAGAAGATGCTGTGATATGCAAATGATTAGCTTTTCAGAGCATTCACACAAGGTTGGCGCCGGTGGCGACACCTACAACGTGCTGACATGAGGAAAGTTTCCAACCGATTTCCCATACACAAACAGCAGTTGACCGGCGTTGCCTGGTGAAAAGTTCTTGTGATGCCTCGTGTAAGGAGGAGAAATGCGTACCATCACGTTTCCGACTTTGATAAAGGTCGGATTGTAGCGTATCGCGATTGCGGTTTATCGTATCGCGACATTGCTGCTCGCGTTGGTCGAAATCCAACGACTGTTAGCAGAATATGGAATCGCTGGGTTCAGGAGGGTAACACGGAACGCCGTGCTGGATCCCAACGGCCTCGTATCACTAGCAGTCGAGATGACAGGCATCTTATCCGCATGGCTGTAACGCATCGTGCAGCTACGTCTCGATCCCTGAGTCAACAGAGGGGGACGTTTGCAAGACAACAACCGTCTGCACGAACAGTTCGACGTCGACGACGTTTGCAGCAGCATGGACTATCATCTCGGAGACCATGGCTACGGTTACCCTTGACGCTGCATCAGAGACAGGAGCGCCTGCGATGGTGTACTCGACGACGAACCTGCGTGCACGAATGGCAAAACGTCATTTTTTCGGATGACTCTAGGTTCTGTTTACAGCATCATAATGGTCGCATCCGTGTTTGGCGACATCGCGGTGAACGCACATTGGAAGCGTGTATTCGTCATCACCATACTGGCGTATCATTCGGCGTGATGGTATGGGGTGCCATTGGTTACACGTCTCGGTCACCCCTTGTTCGCATTGACGGCACTTTGAACAGTGGACGTTACATTTCAGATGTGTTACGACCCGTGGCTCTACCCTTCATTCGATCCCTGCGAAACCCTACATTTCAGCAGGATAATGCACGACCGCATGTTGCAGGTCCTGTTCGGGCCTTTCTGGATATAGAAAATGTTCGACTGCTGCCCTGGCTAGCATGTTCTGCACATCTGTCACCAGTTGAAAACGTCTGGTCAATGGTGTCCGAGCAACTGGCTCGTCACAATACGCCAGTCACTACTCTTGATGAACTGTGGTATCGTGTTGAAGCTGCATGGGCAGCTGTACCTGTACACGCCATCCAAGCTCTGTTTGACTCAATGCCCAGGCGTGTCAAAGCCGTTATTACTGCCAGAGGTGGTTGTTCTGGGTACTGATTTCTCAGGATCTATGCACCCAAATTGCGTGAAAATGTAATCACATGTCAGTTCTAATATAATATATTTGTCCAATGAATACCCGTTTATCACCTGCATTTCTTCCTGGTGCAATAATTTGAATGGCCAGTAGTGTATTTGGAAAAATAATTCATTTTCCTTTACTTGTAGCTTTGTATATCAGGTTCCATATGATGTGCCCATCATTTCGTCAATGGCCATAGTTATTGTGATATTTACGTGTGAGTAAGACACTTCGCGAAATTCGAAAAAATTTCATTGATTTTTTCGTCTGGTACACATTAAACAATACGTTGCTGCATATGGAATTTAGTTAACGTATTGAATTTTTCTTTAGACTTGAATGGAGGTCTCTATCTGTCATTGGTATCGAGAAAATTGATCTGTCAAAGTACACTTATTTGCTATCGCGCCGTGCCAGCAATAAAGGTACAGTGAAATGTCCACAACATTCCTCATATTTCATAAACGGTTTCAGATGTCAAAATAAGTTTTTGGTAAATGATAACATGCGAAGACGAGAGTATTTTGCCATATGGCCATTATGCAAAACTTTATTATTTATGTGTTACTCCACTAATTACAGACTTTTTCGATGAAAGATGTAATTTTTAAGGGTCATCGACTAGGTGAAACGAAATATGCTTTGGGTTCTGGAACAACATACGTGAAGACATAGAATTTCAGAATTCTTTCGCAATTTGGACTGCACGACACATTAGTGAGATGAGAGAGTGTAAACTCTGCTGTGTTTTGGCAAAAGAAGCCAATTTTAACACTGAAACTTGAGAAACCTGTAGGCTTTACTCAGAATTCGCCACTCATGATGCTTTTCTGTAAGCTACAAATGGTTAACATGCCAGACGAAAATAAATCGCTGCATTTTCAGCGGAATTCTTTTTAGATACTAACCAAAGCATAGGTGACAGATTCTTTTGAATGGTCACCATGTAAGCGTAGGTCTGGAGGGGCTCCACTTAATATTTATAAAAAATGCTAGTGTAGGATTCACTCCCCCTGCAGTAATCAGCATTTCCTCTACAGAGCCTTCCCGCAACCCCCACCACTACCGCTCTCCCCTTGCATGCCCAGCCATATGTGCATCTATCGTTCACGATATTCTGCGCGGACTCTACTTACGTAGTTAACTCCAATATTTCGTGTTGTTTAGACATGTAATCCGCTTGTGGAAATTCAAAAAAAATCCGAAATTCGGGTAGCGACAATGCCTCTGTGCACTTTAAGAAGGATTCAAAAAAAAAAAAAGTTCAAATGTGTGTGAAATCTTATGGGACTTGACTGCTAAGGTCATCAGTCCCTAAGCTTAGACACTACTTAACCTAAATTATCCTAAGGACAAACACACACACCCATAACCGAGGGAGGACTCGAACCTCCGCCAGGACCAGCCACACAGTCCATGACTGCAGCGCCTTAGACCGCTCGGCTAATCCCGCGGCCTAAGAAGGATTGTTGGCAGACATCCTAGTTTTGTGGTGAACACCAGTCACGTGTAGTTGTATCACAGGAATTGAGCAAAGTCGGCGACCAGTTGCATTGAGGTGGCAAAAATCATGGGATAGCGATATGCACATGTACAGATGGCGGCAGTATCGTGATAACAAGGTATAAAAGGAGGATGCATTGGCGGAGCTGTTATTTGTACTCAGGTGATTCATGTGAAAACGTTTCCGACGTGATTGTGGCCGCACCACGAGCGTTAAAGAGACTTTGAACGCGGAATAGTAGTTGGAACTAAACGGTTGGGACATTCCATTTCGGAAATCGTTAGAGAATTCAATATTCCGAGATCCACAGCGTAAAGAGTGTGCCAAGAATACTAAATCTCATGCAGTATCTCTCACGACGGAGAACACAGTGAAGATAGCTTTCGATTTAAGACCGAGAGCAGCGGTGTTTGCGTAGAGTTGTCAGTGCTAACAGACAAGCCGCACTGCGTGAAATAACCGCAGAAATCAATGTGGGACGTACGACGAACTTATTCGTTAGGACAGCGCGGCGAAATTTGGCGTTAATGGGCTATGGCAGCAGACGACGAACGCGAGCACCTTTGCTAACGCCACATCATCGCCTGTAGCGCCACTCCTGGGCTCGTTTTAGATTAGAGATTAGATTAATTATTCATTCCATAGACTCATAAAAGAGGGAATCATCCTGGGTGTGGAACATGTCAGATAAACACATTACAAAAATGTAAATAGAAAAACTTGAGTTTCATTAATTTTAATGATCCTCAGTCAATAAACAGTAAAATTATGTACATGAATTAAATTTAAACTTCTAATGTTTACAGTTTTAATACTTACATGTGCTTTCATTAAATCCATCATTTAGACATTTGCTAGTTTCTTGGCTATTACAACCAAGTATTGTCAAAAATTAAAGTAAATTATTCATTTCAGTGATCCTCAGTTATGAACAGTCAGATTATGTACAAGATTTAAAATTAAACTTCCACTATTTACAGATTTAAGACTTACACCTGCTTTCCATACATCCATCATTCACACAGTAGGTAATTACTTGGCTGTTACAACCAAGTATCGTCAAAAATTAAAGTATAATAAATTTTCATTAAAATGGTCGACTGCACTTGTTGAGAAACTCATGGATGGAATAGAAGGAGTTGGCCACCAAAAATTCTTTTAAATTATGTTTAAATTGTGCCTTGTCTCAAACTAAACTCTTAATGATTGCTAGTAACTTATTGAAAATATGAGTTGCTGAATACTGGGCTCCTTTCTGGGCAAGAGTAAGTGATTGTAAATCTTTACGTATATTGTTCTTATTCCTAGTATTGACCATATTGGCTGGACCCTAGAAAACTGGAAAATCGTGGCATGGTCAGATAAATTCCAATTTCAGCTGGTAAAAGCTGATGATAGAGTTCGAGTGTGGCGCAGGTCCCACGAAGCCAAGGACCCAAGTTGTCAACGAGAGACTCTGCAAGCTTCTAGTGGGTCCATAACGGTGTGGGCTGTGTTTTCATAGGTCATTGACTAGAAATGGTTATGTTTGCTTACTTCGAGACCATTTGCAGCCATTAATGGACTTCATGTTCTCAAACAACGAAAGTATTTTTATAGAAGGCAATGCGCCATGTCATTGGGCCACAGTTGTTCGCGATTTGTTTGAAGAACATTCTGGACAATTGGAGGGAATGTTTTGGCCACCCAGATAGTCCGATATAAATCCCACCGAGCATTTATGGACATAACATAATTCGTTCACAAAATGCTGGACCGGCAACACTTTCGCAATTATGCGCGTCTATAGAGGCAACATGGCTCAATATTTCTCTAGGGGACTTCCAACGACTTGTCGAATCTACGCCATGTCGAGTTGATTCACTAAGCCGGAAGGAAGGAGGTCTGACACGATATTAGGAGGTATCCGATGGTTTCTGTCTCCTCAGTGCACATGCCTATTTGTGATGGCGGGCGGCTGCTGTGGCACCTCTTCGCCGGTTGTTCTGACCATTTCAAGGTTGTCTGCATGTCTTACTCTGAAAATTATTGCTAGATTATTACTTATCGGAATATGTATTTTTAAAAATTCAGTATAAACAAATGATGCCGTTTTTGTTAATACTGTGACTCATTATTAAAGTATTATTTTTTGAAATAAGAGAAAATATTTTTACTTTCTCTTGATAATTTTTAATAAACACGACTTTGGGAAAAGCATAAAACACTCAGTTTTTTTTCAAAATTCAATGGCTTCTTTTTTTAGTTGAGAAATTGGCGTACCCATGTGCTTCGCGTGATATCTTACGTTTCTATTTAGTATGCGAACACTGGATGGTTGCAGTCTATGTGCTGTTGAAAGATGAATGGGTGATACACATTGTGTAATGCTATGATTGGACATTAGTAAATGGTCAAATGCACAATGCACTATTTATTCCGTAATGCGTCATGTACAGGTATAGGCAACACGGTCTAATTTCATAATAAAAAACAGAAATAGTATATCATTAAAGGACGAGGGATGCTCACAAAGTATATACGCTGTTGACTATTAAAAGTGGAGCAACAGGAAGGATGAAGAACTAAATTTTACTTAGTATGCATATTCAGTATAGAATCATGGACTTTGTCAAGATGGGTTCGAATGAGTGCCTCAACGATGCATCTAGCGGTACCATAGGCACATCTACAACGAAGGGGTATCTGTGGAGAGCCCAGACCAACATGTGTTTCCTGAAACAGCCTTATCAGTAGTTACAGGGGAAATAGTCTGGATGATTGACTGTTCTGGCCTTGTAACATTAGCCAACAAGGCTTTGACGTGTAGGTATTGCGAACCGCTGAAATTAAGCCATTAAGAAACTTCAGTTCTTCCTGAAACAAACTACTGGGATGCAGCCGAGTGACATATTCGACAATCGCCGATATTTCGACTGGTGCACACCCTCTCATTCTCAAGGCACAAATGCAACGAGATAGCGTTGTGCGATGAAATTTGAAACCTCGATGTGCAGAGCATACGCCGACAGAAAACAGACACTCTAGCACTACCAGACAACCGAAGATGACCAATATTAGAAGCTATCGACAGTGAATATTAATTACCATCAAGTGAGATAACATTAACTCTATCTCTGTCGTTTGACCACGGAGAGAGCAAGATTCCAAGCAGAATTCCGGCAAATACCCCCATCTCTATTTATAAGGTCACTTACTAATTTAATCTCAATTGCTTCCATTAGCCGTCAGAATCTCAGTGTCGTTATATTTCTCAGAAGTATCGGTGCCAAGGCAATGTCCTGCAACAGCAGATTTGCTCGGTTTTTGTAAGAATGTGTGATGCTTATGCTGAGTACACTAGTCCTGATGGTCTGACCAATACATGAGATGCCAAAACTGCAAGAGGTACAGTAGACATCCGCCTTACACAAATCAAGATCATCCTTTACAGAAGCTTAAAGGGCCCTGATCTTTGATGTTGGTCGAAAAACGTACGGATAGTTTTCTGCAGAATGCTATCTGCGTAAGGTAGAAAGGCTGCAGGTTTCGGTGCCACCTCATTATTTTCAAGACTAACCCTTTACACTTTTGGTGTATAGCGCAAAGTACGTCTGACCTGTCTTTCACTATAACCATTATGACGAAAGGTAACTCGTCTGATAAATTACTAGCGACTTGGATAATTTGGACCCTACGAACCAGGGTATGATTCGAATTAGTGTGAGTTGACTTCATATAAGAGGCACGTCCAAAAATACCATCAGCCATCCTCCTGACCAACATATCAATGGAGGGAAAGTAGCGACCCTTTTCCCACATCCATTGTGAAGCAAATATTTAGGCGCGTTGAATTCAGATGTTCTAAAAACCATTCAAATTTTCACTTCCGTGAGGCCAAACAACAAAAGTATGGTCTATATACCTGAATAAAAAAGAAAAAAACGCACAGGTTTCAACGCTGCCGTCTCCAGGGCATATTTCATAAACAGATTTGCTATAATAGGTGACAAACTCTGTTGCAACTCTATCTGTTGCAACTCTATCTGTTTGTTCGTAGAACTGGTCAATGAAGAAAAACTAAGCGGAAGTCAACACATGTCAAAATATGTTCGTCAATCTAGCAACAAAGCTAACCCCATCAGCCATAATGAAACAGATAAACGCAAGTGAAGAGAGAGACATCAAAACTTACTAAAATACCTGAGAGTAATTCAAATGCATTTCCTCTAATCGCCGTAAGAAATTCCCCGATTCTTAATATGATGCACACAGGACCTAATAATGGGATCATCAGAGTAGCAAAATGTTTTGCTACACGATACGGCGAAGAACAGTGTTAGTGACAATATGCCTAAGAGGAGCCCCCTCCTTGTTTTCCTTCAGAAGGCCGTATAGTCTAAGAGGGACACTACAGTTAGAATTAGGCTCTTGATAGTATGTTGTGAAAGGAATCTTTCCTTCAGGAGGTTATTAGTCTCTGTTTCAGTCCTTTTCGTGTGGTCAGCACTGAGTCTGCGACGTGCTGGTCGGATAGTAAACACTGCTTCTTTTGAACGTAATTCTGCTTGTTCAACACAAATGTAGAACTGCCCTATTCCGAGGATGATAAAACAATATCAGGATTTGCCCTGAGTGAACACAAAGCAGCTCTCTCAGCTGCTGTTTTATTACTCTTGAGCGATCGTGTCCAGTGAACCCACATCATACTTCACTCTTAATCTGCTCGGCAGCATTACAAGGTGGTTTAAAAACAGCGTGTACGACAAAACTTGCAAAATCAACAACTGTTAAACGCTTGGGCGTCAGTGCAAAGTTTAAGCCTTTCCCTAGCACGGATAAAGCTGCACCACCCATGTTTCCTCCGTGAGATTGATAACAGAGCGTCGTGATGTAGTTTTACACACCGAACCATGGAAAAAATCAAACGCAACCAAATGGCGGGCAAGTACAGAATAAAATTCCCGCTCAGACTGCGTCCAAAAAGCACCATCCAGCCAATCCCAAGAAAAGGCAGAAATTTTCGAAGCAATCATTAAATGAACCCGAAATAATTCCGTGGAAACAAAACCCAACTGGCGGCGAGTACAATCGATCCTTTCATGTACAAGTGCTAAAACAGCTCGTTTCTTGATGCGACTAACGGCAATGGAATGCATATGATTCATAACATTGGCAGATGTTGGAACAACATTATGGTCTCGACACAGTAACAGAAACGAATGCGCACACTGCAGTCTCACAATGTTGCTGCGAAGTTTATCATTCTTCGCAGGCAACGATATATGACCCCACCGTAAACAATGTAAAACTTGAGTTTCTCATGACGTATAAAATATTTAAACAACTTACGAGATGCAGCCGGATGACGACCTTCGACCTCTGCCACCTTATCATTATGCACTGGTTCAGTGTATCGCAGGCTCAGTGCTGACCAGACAAAAAAGAATTAAGGGAGATACTAACAATCTCCTGAAGAAAAATTCTTTTTCACAAGAGACTGTCGCTCCTACGCGACATGGCCTTTCGAAGATCCTCAAGGAAGGGTTTCCTCTTTGCCATACTCGTAGTAAAATTGGTGCAAAACACCTTGCTACTCTGTTGAATCCACTAGTAGGTCGGTGCGTGCATCACATTAAGAACTTGACTAATTTCTTACGTCGATTAGAGGGACTGCGTTTTAATAACTCTGATAATTTAGTAACTTTTGATGTGGTTTCTTCCTTCTGTCGCATTCCTCTGTCTGATTTACGAGGATTGACTCAAGTTAAGCCTGTCGCTGAATTAACGTACCTACTTCGACGTGTGTTGACTTCCAATTACTTTCTATTCAATGGCCAGTTCTATTAATACACAGATGGAGTTGCGAATGGGAATCCATTGTCATTACACTACTGGCCATTAAAATTGCTACACCAAGAAGAAATGCAGATGATAAACGGGTATTCATTGGACAAATATATTATACTAGAACTGACATGTGATTACATTTTCACGCAATTTGGGTGCATAGATCCTGAGAAATCAGTACCCAGAACAACCACCTCTGGCAGTAATAACGGCCTGGATACGCCTGGGCATTGAGTCAAACAGAGCTTGGATGGCGTGTACAGGTACAGCTGCCCATGCAGCTTCAACACGATACCACGGTTGATCAAGAATAGTGACTGGCGTATTGTGATGAGCCAGTTGCTCGGCCACCATTGACCAGACATTTCAATTGGTGAGAGATCTGGAGAATGTGCTGGCCAGGGCAGCAAGTGAACATTTTCTGTATCCAGAAAGGCCCGTACACGACCTGTAACATGCGGTCGTGCATTATCCTGCTGAAATGTAGGGTTTCGCAGGGAGCGAATGAAAGGTAGAGCCACGGGTCGTAACACATCTGAAATGTAACGTCCACTGTTCAAAGTGCCGTCAATGCGAACAAGAGTTGACCGAGACGTCTAACCAATGGCACCCCATACCATCATACCGGGTATGGCGATGACGAATACACGCTTGCAATGTGCGTTCGCCGCGATGTCGCCAAACACGGATGCGACCATCATGATGATGTAAACAGAACCTGGATTCATCAAAAAAAAAGGACGTTTCGCCATTCGTGCACTCAGGTTCGTCGTTGACTACACCATCGCATTCGCTCCTGTCTGTGATGTAGCGTCAAGGGTAACCGCAGCCATGGTCTCCGAGCTGATAGTCCATGCTGGCTGCAAACGTCGTCGACGTCGAACTGTTCGTGCAGACGGTTGTTGTCTTGCAAACGTCCCCATCTGTTGACTCAGGGATCGAGAAGTGGCTGCACGATCCGTTACAGCCATGCGGATAAGATGCCTGTCATCTCGACTGCTAGTGATACGATGCCGTTGGGATCCAGCACGGCGGTCCGTATTACCCTCCTGAACCCACCAATTCCGTATTCTGCTAACAATCATTGGATCTCGACCAACGCGAGCAGCAATGCCGCGATACGATAAACCGCAATCGCGATAGGCTACAATCCGACCTTTATCAAAGTGGGAAACGTGATGGTACGCATTTCTCCTCCTTACTCGAGGCATCAAAACAACGTTTGACCAGGAAACGCCGGTCAACTGCTGTTTGTGTATGAGAAATCGGTTGGAAACTTTCCTCATGTCAGCACGTTGTAGGTGTCGCCACCGGCGCCAAACTTGTGTGAATGTTCTGAAAAGCTAATCATTTGCATATCACAGCATCTTCTTCCTGGTGGTTAAATTTCGCGTCATCTTCGTGGTGTAGCAATTTTAATGGCCAGTCGTGTATTTCTGACAGTCTTTTTATGAAAGATATCGAAGAATGTGCCGTGGGGTCGGTGGCATTGAAACCTGCGTATTTTTTTCAGATATGTAGACGATTACATCTACATTTACAAATCCCACTTAAGTGCCTGGCAGAGGGTTCGTCGACCCACCTTCACAATAATTCTCTATTATTCCACTCTTTCGAGACAAAGTTTTATGCTGGAAATTATTAGAAGCATCTCGGGTTGACGTCTGTCCTAAATAACGAGCTTTTGTAAAGGATGGCCAATCTTGGGGTTTTGCGTTCGTTTAATTTTGACATGCTATTTCGTTGCTTCTGTATCAGTGTTCTGATGTGTTTTGTGTACCACTGAGAATCAGCTCCTTCGTTTGTTAATTTATTTGGTGTAACTCTGTCGATACTATTTCTTTGATTTCAAGTCGCATCTGGTCTACACTTACATTTTTAACGTGGAAGGACTGGAATTGTCTCTCCGGAAGGCGTCAAGCGAATTTTTTTGAACAGGTGTAATATACAAATAATAACGTTACCAACATTATTATCAACAATAGGCCAGTTGTTAGTTATTTAAAACTATGAACTTGACACACTTATAGATTTTTCAATTAGTATCTTTTTAGCTGGTCTTTTAATTTTTTAGTAGAAGAGGCTGTGAAACTTTTTGATAGGGCATTGACTAGCTTCGGCCCAGCATGAAGTGCATTTTTTTCATATAAAGCTGTTCAGTGGCTTTTTACATGGTATCTGAAATTTTGTCTTGTGTCATGCTGGTGCAGGTCACAGTTGAAATTTGAATTTATTGTTTTCACAAGCAATATATCTTTTAATATGTATACACCTATAACAGTAAGTACACCTAACTTTGGGAATAGGCTCCGAAATGGTTCTCTAGGTTTAGCACCACAAATAATTCTGATAACTTCTTTCTGTGCTTAGGTTGGCTTGAGTTTTGCGCCCCATATTTATGCAGCCCTCCCCCCTCCCTCCCACATAAACCATGGACCTTGCCGTTGGTGGGGAGGCTTGCGTGCCTCAGATAGCCGTACCGTAGGTGCAACCACAACGGAGGGGTATCTGTTGAAAGGCCAGACAAACGTGTGGTTCCTGAAGAGGGGCAGCAGCCTTTTCAGCAGTTGCAGGGGCAACAGTCTGGTTGATTGACTGATCTGGCCTTGTAACACTAACCAAAACGGCCTTGCTGTGCTGGTACTGCAAACGGCTGAAAGCAAGGGGAAACTACAGCCATAATTTTTCCCGAAGGCATGCAGCTTTACTGTATGGTTAAATGAGGATGGCGTTCTTTTGAAAATATTCCGGAGGGAAAATAGTCCGCCATTCGGATCTCCGGGCGGGGACTACTCAAGAGGACGTCGTTATCAGGAGAAAGAAAACTGGCGTTCCACGGATCGGAGCGTGGAATGTCAGATCCCTTAATCGGGCAGGTAGGTTAGAAAATCTAAAAAGGGAAATGGATAGGTTAAAGTTAGATATAGTGGGAATTAGCGAAGTTCAGGGGAAGGAGGAACAAGACTTCTGGTCAGATGGATATAGGGTTATAAATACAAAATCAAATAGGGGTAATGCAGGAGTAGGTTTAATAATGAATAAAAATATGGAAGTGCGGGTAAGCTACTACAAACAGCGTAGTGAACGCAGTATTGTGGCCAAGATACACACGAGTCCCACGCCTACTACAGTAGTACAAGTTTATCTACATCTACATCTACATTTATACTCCGCAAGCCACCCAACGGTGTGTGGCGGAGGGCACTTTACGTGCCACTGTCATTACCTCCCTTTCCTGTTCCAGTCGCGTATGGTTCGCGGGAAGAACGACTGTCTGAAAGCCTCTGTGCGCGCTCTAATCTCTCTAATTTTACATTCGTGATCTCCTCGGGAGGTATAAGTAGGGGGAAGCAATATATTCGATACCTCATCCAGAAACGCACCCTCTCGAAACCTGGCGAGCAAGCTACACCGCGAAGCAGAGCGCCTCTCTTGCAGAGTCCGCCACTTGAGTTTGTTAAACATCTGCGTAACGCTATCACGGTTACCAAATAACCCTGTGACGAAACGCGCCGCTCTCCTTTGAATCTTCTCTATCTCCTCCGTCAACCCGATCTGGTACGGATCCCACACTGATGAGCAATACTCAAGTATAGGTCGAACGAGTGTTTTGTAAGCCACCTCCTTTGTTGATGGACTACATTTTCTAAGGACTCTCCCAATGAATCTCAACCTGGTACCCGCCTTACCAACAATTAATTTTATATGATCATTCCACTTCAAATCGTTCCGCACGCATACTCCCAGATATTTTACAGAAGTAACTGCTACCAGTGTTTGTTCCGCTATCATATAATCATACAATAAAGGATCCTTCTTTCTATGTATTCGCAATACATTACATTTGTCTATGTTAAGGGTCAGTTGCCACTCCCTGCACCAAGTGCCTATCCGCTGCAGATCTTCCTGCATTTCGCTACAATTTTCTAATGCTGCAACTTCTCTGTATACTACAGCATCATCCGCGAAAAGCCGCATGGAACTTCCGACACTATCTACTAGGTCATTTATATATATTGTGAAAAGCAATGGTCCCATAACACTCCCCTGTGGCACACCAGAGGTTACTTTAACGTCTGTAGACGTCTCTCCGTTGATAACAACATGCTGCGTTCTGTTTGCTAAAAACTCTTCAATCCAGCCACACAGCTGGTCTGATATTCCGTAGGCTCTTACTTTGTTTATCAGGCGACAGTGCGGAACTGTATCGAACGCCTTCCGGAAGTCAAGAAAAATAGCATCTACCTGGGAGCCTGTATCTAATATTTTCTGGGTCTCATGAACAAATAAAGCGAGTTGGGTCTCACACGATCGCTGTTTCCGGAATCCATGTTGATTCCTACATAGTAGATTCTGAGTTTCCAAAAACGACATGACATTCGAGCAAAAAACATGTTCTAAAATTCTACAACAGATCGACGTCAGAGATATAGGTCTATAGTTTTGCGCATCTGCTCGACGACCCTTCTTGAAGACTGGGACTACCTGTGCTCTTTTCCAATCATTTGGAACCTTCCGTTCCTCTAGAGACTTGCGGTACACGGCTGTTAGAAGGGGGGCAAGTTCTTTCGCGTACTCTGTGTAGAATCGAATTGGTATCCCGTCAGGTCCAGTGGACTTTCCTCTGTTGAGTGATTCCAGTTGCTTTTCTATTCCTTGGACATTTATTTCGATGTCAGCCATTTTTTCGTTTGTGCGAGGATTTAGAGAAGGAACTGCAGTGCGGTCTTCCTCTGTGAAACAGCTTTGGAAAAAGGTGTTTAGTATTTCAGCTTTACGCTTGTCATCCTCTGTTTCAATGCCATCATCATCCCGGAGTGTCTGGATATGCTGTTTCGAGCCACTTACTGATTTAACGTAAGACCAGAACTTCCTAGGATTTTCTGTCAAGTCGGTACATAGAATTTTACTTTCGAATTCACCGAACGCTTCACGCATAGCCCTCCTTACGCTAACTTTGACATCGTTTAGCTTCTGTTTGTCTGAGAGGTTTTGGCTGCGTTTAAACTTGCAGTGAAGCTCTCTTTGCTTTCGCAGTAGTTTCCTAACTTTGTTGTTGTACCACGGTGGGTTTTTCCCGTCCCTCACAGTTTTACTCGGCACGTACCTGTCTAAAACGCATTTTACGATTGCCTTGAACTTTTTCCATAAACACTCAACATTGTCAGTGTCGGAACAGAAATTTTCGTTTTGATCTGTTAGGTAGTCTGAAATCTGCCTTCTATTACTCTTGCTAAACAGATAAACCTTCCGCCCTTTTTTTATATTCCTATTAACTTCCAAATTCAGGGATGCTGCAACGGCCTTATGATCACTGATTCCCTGTTCTGCACTTACAGAGTCGAAAAGTTCGGGTCTGTTTGTTACCAGTAGGTCCAAGATGTTATCTCCACGAGTCGGTTCTCTGTTTAATTGCTCGAGGTAATTTTCGGATAGTGCACTCAGTATAATGTCACTCGATGCTCTGTCCCTACCACCCGTCCTAAACATCTGAGTGTCCCAGTCTATATCTGGTAAATTGAAATCTCCACCTAAGACTATAACATGCTGAGAAAATTTATGTGAAATGTATTCCAAATTTTCTCTCAGTTGTTCTGCCACTAATGCTGCTGAGTCGGGGGGTCGGTAAAAGGAGCCAATTATTAACCTAGCTCGGTTGTTGAGTGTAACCTCCACCCATAATAATTCACAGGAACTATCCACTTCTACTTCACTACAGGATAAACTACTACTAACAGCGACGAACACTCCACCACCGGTTGCATGCAATCTATCCTTTCTAAACACCGTCTGTACCTTTGTAAAAATTTCGGCAGAATTTATCTCTGGCTTCAGCCAGCTTTCTGTACCTATAACGATTTCAGCTTCAGTGCTTTCTATCAGCGCTTGAAGTTCCGGTACTTTACCAACGCAGCTTCGACAGTTTACAACTACAATACCGATTGCTGCTTGGTCCCCGCATGTTCTGACTTTGCCCCGCACCCGTTGAGGCTGTTGCCCTTTCTGTACTTGCCCGAGGCCATCTAACCTAAAAAACCGCCCAGCCCACGCCACACAACCCCTGCTACCCGTGTAGCCGCTTGTTGCGTGTAGTGGACTCCTGACCTATCCAGCGGAACCCGAAACCCCACCACCCTATGGCGCAAGTCGAGGAATCTGCAGCCCATAAGGTCGCAGAACCGTCTCAGCCTCTGATTCAGACCCTCCACTCGGCTCTGTACCAAAGGTCCGCAGTCAGTCCTGTCGACGATGCTGCAGATGGTGAGCTCTGCTTTCATCCCGTTAGCGAGACTGGCAGTCTTCACCAAATCAGATAGCCGCCGGAAGCCAGAGAGGATTTCCTCCGATCCATAGCGACACACATCATTGGTGCCGACATGAGCGACCACCTGCAGATGGGTGCACCCTGTACCCTTCATGGCATCCGGAAGGACCCTTTCCACATCTGGAATGACTCCCCCCGGTATGCACACGGAGTGCACTTTGGTCTTCTTCCCCTCCCTTGCTGCCATATCCCTAAGGGGCCCCATTACGCGCCTGACGTTGGAGCTCCCAACTACCAGTAAGCCCACCCTCTGCGACCGCCCGGATCTTGCAGACTGAGGGGCAACCTCTGGAACAGGACAGGCAGCCATGTCAGGCCGAAGATCAGTATCAGCCTGAGTATCAGCCAGAGACAGAGCCTGAAACCGGTTCGTCAGACAAACTGGAGAGGCCTTCCGTTCAGCCCTCCGGAATGTCTTTCGCCCCCTGCCACACCTTGAGACGACCTCCCACTCTACCACAGGTGAGGGATCAGCCTCAATGCGGGCAGTATCCCGGGCAACCACAGTCGTAGCCCGATCGGGGGATGCGTGGGACGAGCTGGCCGTCCCCGACAAACTCCCATCCGGACCCCCACAGTGATGCCCATTGGCAACAGCCTCAAGCTGTGTGACCGAAGCCAACACTGCCTGAAGCTGGGAGCGAAGGGATGCCAACTCAGCCTGCATCCGAACACAGCAGTTGCAGTCCCTATCCATGCTAAAAACTTGTGCAAAGAACGTCTGAACTAATCTACACAGAGCGAAAACAAATCGACACAAAATTTAAACGGTTATTAAAATACGAGATTGCCTAGTAAATGCAGTAACTTGTGCACTGCTGACACACTGCTCGGCGGCGGAAGGAGACTACGCGAATTTACACTATTCAGGTACTAAAACGCGATGCTACAACTCTCAAATACTATAATACGCCCGAAATTTATGAATTTAACAATGCAAGTACCAAAAACACGCAAATAAATTAAGAATTAAACTATGTAACAAATGAGTGAGCTAGGAGTATACGAGTTGCTGCTGCAGCTGCTTATCCAACGGCGGCAGGGAGCACACTGACTGTGACCAACCGACACTGGCCGTTCAAAACAAAAACATAAGACAGACGACTACGCGAATTTACACTATTCAGGTACTAAAACGCGATGCTACAACTCTCAAATACTATAATACGCACGAAATTTATGAATTTAACAATGCAAGTACCAAAAACACGCAAATAAATTAAGAATTAAACTATGTAACAAATGAGTGAGCTAGGAGTATACGAGTTGCTGCTGCAGCTGCTTATCCAACGGCGGCAGCCAACTAGCTCTGCAGATGACGAAGAAATTGAAGAAATGTATGATGAGATAAAAGAAATTATTCAGATAGTGAAGGGAGACGAAAATTTAATAGTCATGGGTGACTGGAATTCGACAGTAGGAAAAGGAAGAGAAGGAAACATAGTACGTGAATATAGACTGGGGGTAAGAAATGAAACAGGAAGCCGTCTGGTAGAATTTTGCACAGAGCATAACTTAATCGTAGCTAACACTTGGTTCAAGAATCATGAAAGGAGGCTGTATACATGGAAGAAGCCTGGAGATACTAGAAGGTATCAGATAGATTATATGATGGTAAGACAGAGATTTAGGAACCACGTTTTAAATTGTAAAACATTTCTAGGGGCAGATGTGGACTCTGACCACAATCTATTTGTTATGAACTGTAGATTAAAACTGAAGAAACTGCAAAAATTTAGGGAGATGGGACCTGGATAAACTGACTAAACCAGAGGTTGTACAGAGTTTTAGGGAGAGCTTAAGGGAACAATTGACAGGAGTGGGGGAAAGAAATACAGTAGAAGAAGAATGGGTAGCTTTGAGGGATGAAGAAGTGAAGGCAGCAGAGGATCAAGTAAATAAAGAGACGAGGCCTAGTAGAAATCCTTGGGTAGCAGAAGAAATATTGAATTTAATTGATGAAAGGAAAAAATGTAAAAATGCAGTAAATGAATCAGGCAAAACGGAATACAAACGTCTCAAAAATGAGATCGACAGGAAGTGCAAAATGGCTAAGCAGGGATGGCTAGAGCACAAATGTAAGGATGTAGGGACTTATCTCACTAGGGGTAAGATAGATACTGCCTACATGAAAATTAAAGAGACCTTTGGAAACACGAGAACCACTTGTATGAATATCAAGAGCTCAGATGGAAACCCAGTTCTAAGCAAATAAGGGAAAGCAGAATGGTGGAAGGAGTATATAGAGGGTCTATATAAGGATGATGTACTTGAGCACAATATTATGGAAATGGAAGAGGATGTAGATGAAGATGAAATGGGAGGTATGATACTGCGTGAAGAGTTTGACAGAGCAGTGAAAGACCTAAGTCGAAACAAGGCCCCGGGAATAGACAACATTCCATTAGAACTACTGACAGCCTTGGGAGAGTCAGTCCTGACAAAACTCTACCATCTGTTGAGCAAAATGTATGGGACAGGCAAAATACCCTCAGACTTCAAGAAGAATATAATAATTCCAATCCCAAAGAAAGCAGGTGCTGAGAGATGTGAAAATTACCGAACCATCAGTATAATAAATCACGGCTGCAAAATACTAACGCGTATTCTTTACAGACGAATGGAAAAACTGGTAGAAGCCGACCTCGGGGAAGATCAGTTTGTATTCCGTAGAAATATTGGAACACATGAGGCAATACTGAGCCTATGACTTATCTTAGAAGCTAGATTAAGAAAAGGCAAACCTACGTTTCTAGCATTTGTAGACTTAGAGAAAGCTTTTGACAATGTTGACTGGAATACGCTCTTTCAAACTCTGAAGGTGGCAGGGGAAAAATACAGCGTGCGAAAGGCTATTTACAATTTGTACAGAATCCAGATGGCAGTTATAAGAGTCGAGGAACATGAAAAGGAAGCAGTGGTTGGGACGGGAGTGAAACAGGGTTGTAGCCTCTCCCCGATGTTATTCAAGCTGTATATTGAGCAAGCAGTAAAGGAAACAAAAGAAAAATTCGGAGTAGGTATTAAAATCCATGAAGAAGAAAACTTTGAGGTTTGTCGATGACATTGTAATTCTGTCAGAGACAGCAAAGGACTTGGAAAAGCAGTTGAACGGAATGGACAGTGTCTGGAAAGGAGGATATAAGATGAATATAAACAAAAGCAAAATGAGGATAATGGAATGTAGTCGAATTAAGTCGGGTGATCCTGAGGGAATTAGATTAGGAAATGAGACACTTAAGGTAGTAAAAGAGTTTTGCTACTTGGGGAGCAAAATAACTGATGATGGTCGAAGTAGAGAGGATACAAAATGTAGACTGGCAATGGCAAGGAAAGCGTTTCTGAAGAAGAGAAATTTGTTAACATCGAGTATAGATTTAAGTGTCAAGAAGTCATTTCTGAAAGTATTTGTATGGAGTGTAGCCATGTATGGAAGTGAAACATGGACGATAAGAGAATAGATTGGACAAGAAGAGAATAGAAGCTTTCGAAATGTGGTGCTACCGAAGAATGCTGAAAATTAGATGGGTAGATCACATAACTAATGAGGAGGTATTGAATAGAATTGGGGAGGAGTTTGTGGCACAACTTGACTAGAAGAAGGGATCGCTTGGTAGGACACGTTCTGAGGCATCAAGGAATCACCAATTTAGAATTGGAGGGCACCGTGGAGGGTAAAAATCTTAGAGGGAGACCAAGAGATGAATACATTAAGCAGATTCAGAAGGTTGTTGGTTGCAGTACGTACTGGAAGATGAAACAGCTTGCACAGGATAGAGTAGCATGGAGAGCTGCATTAAACCAGTCTCAGGAATGAAGACCACAACAACAACTTATCTACAGCATAGTTCAAATTTGATGAGATTAGTGAATGATAAGCAGTTTTTAGTACACACATATCCTTACAGTATTTATTAATCGTATTTATGCCAAATACATTTTTGACAGCTTGCAGGCTAAGGAATCTATCCCATTTGAGGTTGTGATTCCCAAGGAGTCCTTTTTTACAATGTCATTTCCTATGGATAAGTTCGTGCCAAATTCTATTTGTTTCCTTGTGTTAAATTCGACTATTGCAGTCTCTGAAGCACTTATATTTAGATGGCTTTAATTGAAATACTTGACTACTTCATTGGTTAGACTGTTGCACAGCGCCTCCAGACTGTCATAGGCTTCGTGTTTGCGCACAATTCATGTATCGTCTGCATAGAATACTTTTTTACAGTTGGGAGAGCAGTACTATATATCATGAATGTAAATAACGAAAAGATGGGGTCCCAAAACAGAACCTTAAGGCACTCAATATTCGAAATCAGTAATTGGATTTGAAAGACCCAGTGCTTCTTTTAAGCAAGACATGTTGTTTTCTATTGATCAATAATGATTTTATTGACTTATAGCTGGTTCCTCTAACACCCATTTCCCACAGCATGTCAAGTAATATGGTGATGTTGGCGTAATCAAAAGCTTTTTCTAGATAAAGGAACACCCCCATAACATACTCCTTGTTCTCTATGACAGTTGTTGTTTCTTCTATTAATTGTGCTGCAGCTATTGAAGTAGACTTGTTTTTCTTAAAACAATTTTGATTTTCAAATATTAAGATATGTTGATTCAGGGATGTCATTAGTCTAGTACAAATATCTTTCTCAACTACCTTAGAGACCGCAGATAAAATAGAGATGGGGCGATTGTTTTCAATTTTAGACTTCTCACCTTCCTTGTGAATCAGAGTTACGTGTGCTGTCTTTAGACTGTCTGGGAAAGAACCTGATGCAATTTCATCATTTACTGCCGTGGCCATGGCATCAGATACGTTGTCTATGCATCTTTTCAGTGTGTTGATAGACAATCCACCATGGCCTGCAAATTTTTTACTTTTTAATGACCTTACTACGTTTTTTATTTCCTTGCTATTAGTTGGAGACAAGAATATGCTTTGTTTCATCAGAATGTCCTCATATCTATGTAGAATAGTGTTGAAATGGCCATTGACTGATTTTCGAACAGAAGAAAAGTACTCATTAAAACTTCTGCGATCTGATATAGGCGTTTCATGATACGTCCTTTATGGTTTATAGCAAGATCACTAATTGATTTGTTCTTACCATCCCTAAAGCTATTTATTACATTCCAACCTGCTAAGCCAGTGTTAATAGAGTTTCTTAGCATTGTAGCTACGTATTTACTTTTAATTTTTAGTAGCACGTCTTTATAATAGTGGTGATAGTTCTTAAATTCTACTTTTTGTCTATTATTATTTTTATTATTTAGCACTGCGTATTGGAAAAGTCTAAATTTTCTTTGTTGTTTTTACTTCATGATTTATCCAGTCCTTTTTTGTATCTTTTTGTAGTTATTTATTGAAAAGGTCATTTCTGCACATGAAACATTAAAGCAATAATAGAAATCTGATGCAAATTCACTGAAAATAATGCTGTTTTTTCCACGCCACTGTAAGCTTTTCAGCAAACTGTTGAGATTTTAACATTGTCATCATGGGTGGTTGTTTTTGTTACATGTTGTTTCTTTTTGCTGTTGACATGAAGAGTTTCAGTTTCTATCAGCACCTGTATGGTATGGTGGTCAGAAATGACAAGCTTCAGAACTCTTGAATTGTATGTGAGGTAGTACATGTTTGTTATAATGCTGTCAATGCATGACTTTATACTACTGATCTCTCTAGTGGGCTCGTTTATCAGAAACGTTAAGTTAAACTGAGCTAGTATTAACATTAATTTTTTTAGAGCTAGAGTCATTGGACAGTAAGTCAATGTTTATATCTCCAGCAATTTTTATTGCAGTGTTTACCGTCTATTCTGTATATACTGAAGCATATACTTACAAAGTTTGAGAAAGTTATTTTAATTTTTAATATCACTTTTATATTACGGCGCAGTCCTTAGTAAGTTAAGCACATGCGCATTATGATGGCATGGCGCTAGTAGTAGTGAACTGAGGTGTGCCCCAGCACACTCGCTCGTCTCTGTACCTCTTACGACGATACAGCGATTGTTTCGCCTCACCTTCACGTTCATTTCCTTTGTTAGAACTTCTGTATACTCTATTCACCTTCCAGTTTCCCCTTCTTTCCTTAGTACTGGTTTTCCACCTGAGCTCTTGGTATTCATACAGCTGCTTCTCTTGTCTGCAACGGCCAATGTAACTTTGCTAAAGGCGGTATCCATCTTTTCTCCAGTGATATAAGCTTCTATATATTTACATTTGTCCTCCAGCCATTCCTGCTTAGCCAATTTGCGCGTCCTGCTCATCTCTCTTTTAGGTGTCTGTACTCCCTTTCGCCTGCTTTATTTTTGTGTTTTCTCCTTTTGTCAACTAAATTCCACATCTCCTGTGTTAATCAGCGCCTTCTACTAGACCTCAAGTTCATAGTTTTAAGCAATGTTGATAACAACGATGTTTGTAACATTATAATCTATAAGGTACCAAATGTAAAATGCATCAAAATGCAAAATTTATTAATACTGACAAATCTTTAGTTTGTTACTTTATAAACTGATGTATTCAGAAGAATAACCTGTATGATGTCCTGAAATTGAACTGTTTATAAAGACTGTACCTGATTATTCGATATTGAATAAATATTATTATTCTTATTAACACTGTCTAGTCTCGGAATGACCAGATGAATATGTTTCACTAAATATATTATTTTAACAAAAAAAAAAAATAAGTGGCGCTAAATAATGAAGCTAGAAAGCTAAAAACTGTTCACAATGTGCAAATGTACGTCACAATTAAAACTTACAAATCTCAACTTGATCAGACCAACATTTTGGTCAAAATCGGCGTTTTTGCGAAAAATTGAAGGCCCTAGATATTATACGCAGAAAGATGAAAATTCGTATGAAGCCTTAGTTTGAACTAAGAACATTATATCTGTGACACCAATAAGCTTGTCTATTAGTTTTTAAATTATTTACCAAAAACCAAATCTGGAATGAAAACATCCTTACTCTTAATTGATTAAGTATCATTTGTATTTGTGATAGAAAGTTCTAATTACAGGACATGATTATCTTCATTAAATAATAAAGCTGTACTGTTTCAAGACTTTATTATAAATAACAATCACTACAAGAAATCTTAGAGAGGCAGTTCAGAGGCGTTGTTCTATGGTCGATTCCATTCGAAAAATTGTAGTCGGCAAAGTTTAAATGCAGTCGACCTAAAACTTTTTCATGCAACTAAAAATTAAGAAGATTGTAAACTGATAAATGACAGAGATATTAATTAACACGTGTTCGATAGAGGGGCCATTTAGATGCTGCTATCTGTACCTAGAGCGGTTGATAGCAGATGTTCCCTTCGGTGGTACGCTGCGCCCATATATAAATTCAGCCAGAGAGGCAGTGAGACGGGACCCTTTGCACCCAGATATCAGTCCTTCTGCGTCAGTCAAACGCCTGTGTGCGCTGTGCCTCGGATGACGTCACAGCCAGCAGCTACCAAAAGCATTTTCGGTAAAAGTAGGAAGTGAACTCGCGAGGACTTTACTTCGTCCTGGATTGCTTAGATTTCACGGAAGTAACTGTTTGTGTGCCACCCGTAATGTTGACGAAACTGTGTGGTAAGGGGCGAGATTATTTTCTGCTTTTAAGGCAAGCAGTTAAGGTTTGGTGATTAGAAGTCAGGGCTATAGACCATTTTACCTGGAACTTTCCGCAGAGGTCGTCTCTGAACTGTTAATAGTGCTGTTTCAGATCGGGACATTATTATTACTATCAGAAATATTATTATATGTTGTGCATATGAACCTTAACTGAATATACTAATCAGTTAAAACCCAAAACTTCTATTTAGAGTCATTGTTCTTGACCCTACTGAGTAAACAGCAAATAGGAATATCTTCTTTCAGTGAGCACAATGCCTAATGGGGACTTGCAGACTGGTAATTATGGTCAAACAAAGGTAAAGAATAATTAGATTTTTCACTCGCCGTTTCACAAAGGCAATGTTATAGGAAAGAAAGAAGACATAGATGACGATGAGATGGGAGATTTGATACTGCAAGAAGAATTTGACAGAGCGCTGAAGGACCGCACTCGAAACAAGGTCCTTGTAGTAGATGACGTTCCGTCGGAACAGATATCGTCACGTCTGTACGGACGTAGATCAGAGCAGCAAGGGCAATATACTGTCTTGCGTTTTCTTGTTGAGAGATAACGCCATGGAGATCTCTAAGATGGTCCACAGACACCTACCTTAAAACGTCACAAATGTAGCTTCTGCTAAGCATATTACTGGCTAGGCATCCCAGTGGTGATGGTGTTACGTGCCTAAATACCACTTCATATCATGGTCCTGGACGACGATGACAAACGCAGTCTGAAAGCCCTATGTTCTCCACGGATACGTCCATTGTGATGCTGTACACAGAGACGTTCTTGGCTGAAAAGACAACTTGGAGCAAAAACGGTTACTTCACTTCATATCCTACTTTGTGCTCCAGTGGTAGCGTTTTTGACTTGTAATCAAAACATCCTAAGTCCCGAGTTAGATTCCAACCATTGCTTAAAATATGAATATAAATCATCAATAATTTTGGCCGTCGACTTCCAGAGCAAGGAGTCACTCTAGTTCTGCCAAGAGCCTCGTGAAAGAGGACAGAGGAGTGGGCTGCGGTTCAAGGACACTCACTTGCGCTTGAGGTGAGAGCTGCCCCTAGAAAACGGAAGAATTAGCAGCATCAATGACATAGGGGGAAAGAAGCCAATGGAAACCACTGCATTAAGGGCATATAATGTATTTCCACTGGAAACGTGACCGAAATTAGAAGAGTGTCACGACGATCTCTCCATTGGAAAGAGAACATTGGACTAGTCCCTTACTCGGATATCCTGGAGGTGACTTCCTAGTGAGAGGTGACCATAGAAAAAGATTGAATAACCAATGAAAGGGTAACATTATGCGAGCCGGAGCGAGAAATGTCAGAAGTTTGAAAGTGGTAAGGAATTTAGAAAATTGGAAGACTCAGTCTAGATGTAATGGGAGTCAGTGCAGTGAAATCGAAAGAAGATAAGCATTTCTAGTCAGACTAACATAAGGAACAGAGGTTGAAAATATCGCTACAGTTGTAAGGCTTTTTTTATTTTACATCCTACCGGTTTTGGGCTCTTACACGGCCATCTTCAGGTATCGTAACTTGGTACTGTGACCACGAACGCCGCGGTGGACGTGTACAACACGCGTTGTGATACCAACGAGCCCAGAGCATGGAGAGCCCAAAAGCGGTAGTGTGTTAAATAAAAAGAACCTTACAACCGTAGCGAAATTTTCAACCTCTTGTATAATGCTCACTTGCGTATCCTTCGACAGGATTGTTTGTAACGTAAGGAAATATCTAAAGTAGCAGAAAAAGATATAACTGGAGTAGGATTCGTTACGAATCGGAGAGTGTGTCTCTTTGAACGATTGAGCATTAGAATTACTCTTAATCAGCAGCAATCCAACGCCAAGTAACTGAGGTATGCATGCCGTCGTCCCAAGCGGAATATGAAGAAATAGTGAGAGTATAGCAGGACATTAGTGAGGAGCTCGGTATGTGAGCGGAACTGATAACGTAATAATCATGGGGGATTGGAACGCGGCAGTAGGGCAGGAATGGAATACAGAGTTAAGGGAAAATGTGGGCTTGATAGTAGGAACGATAGCAGAAAAACGTCAAGTTCTGTGATAACTCCGACTTCCACTCGTTGTACTACCCTTTCGTTGATCATTCAAGTTTTTTTTCATGGTTATATTTCGCTTGGCAGTCCCCTCCCGGACATCCGAATGGTTGAATAATCCACTATCTTTTACCAATGGAGAGATCATCAAGTTACTTGTCCAGTTTCCAGCCACGTGTCCTGTGGAAACACATTGCATGTCTTTAGTGCGGTTGTTTCCATTATCTTCTGCTTCTTCATGCAGTTGACCATTGCTCATCCCTCCGCCTTTTAGGGGCAGTTTGCCTTTCCAGGGGCAAGAGGGTCTCCAAAACGTCTGTCCGCTACTCCGTCCTTGATAAGGGCAGTTGGTAGGAAGTGGGTGTGTTCTTATGCCAAATTCTTCATCCGACAATGTAGATAATTTTTGCATAAAATTTAATCTGTGACTGGGCTCGAATCTAGGACGCAGGACTTTTTGATTAGTACTCAATGACGCTACCCCTTATGGAAGTAGTCATGTGAAAAAATGTACACAGCTATTCACTAAGATAACAATACTGTAAATTATATAGAAATACTGTAAATCATATAGAAAAAATTGAGAAATTATTAGATTCTATAAAATTATTAAGCCTCTACACTAGTACGGTTAGTTTACATGTTTTATATAAGAAAGAACTGGTTTGATTGACATCTCTCTGTGCAGAATCCTATAAATATAAAGAGTGAGGTGTCTCAGTGATCAACACACCGGACTAGTATGTGTTACGAAAGAAGTTGATATCTCAGGATATCGACCAGGTTTATGATTTCCGCGTGCTCTGAATCTTCAACATGATAACAGCTGGCCTCCATCTCTAATGGAAGCTCGTTCTGTGCCTCTAATGATGTCAACCTCAACGGGATGTCAAATAATAATTTAGCCTTCTTCTTGGTTTATCTAATCTAATGTATCGTAATTAACATGGGGGGACTCTACAACCTAGTTAAAAAGATAGAAGAAATTCCTTTGTTTCAAGACCAAGTACTTTTGTATGGTGTTCAGAGTGCCTGATGGTTATTAAAGTGACGATGTTCTGAATGCTGCAGTGAGGGCTGTGTACGCCGCAGGACGCTGAAACAAAGTAGGTATCTTTATTAACCGGTGTGCTCGCACATTATGCTGAAAAAATAAAAGTTCCACTTTCTGCCGATAGGAGAAAATATCTCGCTATAAGCAGTCAGAATATGATGTGAGTGCAGGAACAGCGAAGGAACGATCAAACACATGATAGGTGGTTCTGGCACATTTATTAGGATATGCACAAGTTACAACAAGTGTGGAGTATGATCTCCCGACTCAGCAACATGCTGTATCTTTAACACAGCATTGTCGATAGTTGCTCGAACGATATGTGGTGTAATCAGAGCAGTATGTCGTCGTATTCTATCCTTTAGATCAAGAAGGGCCCAGGTATATCCCCAATAGACACGATATTTCAGATAAATAAATAAATAAAATAAATAGATTAAATTAAATTTTATTGTCATTCAACTGATTACAGCTATAGACAACGTCAGGATTACAAAAACATGAATAAAGCATCTTACATTAACAGCATTAGGGAAATTATGGTAGTCGCCAACAGTTACTTCTATGACATCAAATTTTCACATCCATAAAATTCATTAATTGAGTAAAAAGGATTAATCAATAACCGACTGTACAATCTGTGCTTAAATAAGTCGAGTGTAGCTTCTACCCAGTCTACAGGCAGTTCGTTGAACATTTTCATGCCAATAACTTCATTGCTCTCCAATGTTTTCGATAATCTGCAGTAAGGTATGTCAATATGCCTATTATTTCTAGTGCAGTGGGAGTGTAGATCCTGTCTAAACTGGTATTCTGGTAAGTTATTTTTTGTATATAAGAGAACAGTGTAAATGTATAAGTTTATTACAGTTAATATTTTTAGGTCAATAAACAATGGCCTGCAGTGGGCACAATTTTCTGAGTTTTGTAATAATCCTAATAACTTTCTTTTGTAGCACCAAGATGTCCTGAATATGGGTACTATTACCCCAAAATAAAAGTACATGGGATATGATACTGTGAAGAAAAGCAAAGTAGGCTGTTCTTTCATAACCCAAAGGTAAATGATTTTTTAAATTTCTTAACAAGTACACCACTCTAGACAACCTTGCACTAACATACTTAATGTGTGGTTCCCAAGACAATTTACTATCAATGACAATACTTAAAAATTTAACACCAGCTAGACTGTCTTCTACTGGCAAATCTCTTAAACTAAATACTGTTTCTTTACTCTCATTGAGCAAAAATTCATTAGCTTGGAACCAGATGGCTGCTTGCGATAGTGTGTCTTTGGTCATAGTTTGAAGGGCATCAAAGTCTGAATCAATATCGAAAAAAAGTATCATCAGCATAGAGGATGGAGTGAGTATTTATATAAAAAGGCTTATCATTTATCATTAGAATGAATAACAAAGGTCCCAAAACTGAACCTTGTGGCACACTGCACTTACCGTCAGCTATCTGCGATCTCTCGTTCCCAATACACACAATTTGTTTATGGTTATTAATAGATGATACAAATATGTTATCTACATAACTGTTAATGATTCCATAATGAACGAATTTGTTGAGAAGTGAACTATGCTCTACATAGTTAAAGGCTTTGCTAAGGTCACAAAAAGTAACCTGAGCAAAGTTCTTCATAAGCACTAAGCACCTTTTTTTATCAAAGAGTCAATAGCATGAACAATAGATTTGCTCTTCCTAAAGCCGAATTGTGCAGCAGAAAGAATGTTGTTATATTCCAAATAATCACATAATGGGTAGTAGGTAACAGATTCTAAAACCTTAGAAAAAACTGGTGTCCGAGATACTGGGCGATAATTAGAACGGTAATTTTTCTCTCCCTTCTTATAAATGAGCACAACTCTTGATAATTTCAACACCTCTGAAAACACACCTTCCTCTAAGCATTTATTTATACAATAAGTGAGAGGAAGTACTATACAACTGGCTATGTTTTTAACATATTACTAGAAAGATCATATACATCTACACTATCAGAAGGCCTAAAATTATTTACATTACTCAAAACAATATCTGGTGTTACCTCTGAGAAAAAAATTTTGGTGAGTTCCTAGTCAATCACTGCATATTCCTTTTTCAGTTTCTCGTTTTCTTTAGCCAAATCTAAGTTCTTCTCCATAACAGCAGATAGCATAACTTGTAAGGTATCATACTCGTAACTTGTAAGGTATCATACTCTGTGTTTACCTAACGTTTATTTTCTTCCAGCGGCGCCATATTGTCTTTACCCTCCAGGTGGGTCGCGGGGTCTGGAAGGCCATACATCTTGAAATTGTCTACAGATGATGAGTTTGTTACCGAAGGTTTCACGTAGCAAATCTCTCACCTGGCAAGCGCCCTGTGATGTCGCCCCACCTTGCATGAAAATAGTGGTACCGACACAGTTGTTTTCTTCCAAAGCTGGAATCATGTGTTGCAGAAGCAGGTCCTTATAACGAGCAGGTGTCACTGTACACCTAACAGACCTGCGAGATGTCGTCTCCGCGAAGAAAAACAGACCGAGAGTGAAGCAAATTGTGAAACAACCACACAGTCACATAAGACTAGTGCAATGGACTTCTTCGTGCAATAATTTACCGACAACCGTATGTATTGTAGAAATTTATATTATTTTATGAAAATGAAAATAAATTTCGCCAATACATACGGCTGTTGGTAAATTATTGCATCAAGAAGTTCATGCAGCTGTCGTCCCACGATCCATAATGGATCAACGAAGATTAGTGCAATGGATGTTCCTGCACAGCATGTGACGTAGTAGAACAACATATGCGACAGTTCTGGGCATTCACGGCGCGCCATGCAAAGTAAAATGCGCCTCTTCTGTCCAAAGAATATTCGCTGGCCACATGTCATCCATTTCAATGCGTGCCAAAAAACGAAGGGCAAAGTCAAAACGTTGTAGCGTTGGTGCACACTGAGTCTTGTAGGGATACCAGTGTAAAATGCGCCCCGAAATCTTTTAAACTGTGGACCAAGACAGAGAGTGAGAGACAATTCCCGTCACACAGGTCGAGCACTGGCTTCAGAATTTGAGGCATGTGCTGCACGGTCGGCTATAGCTACAGCAACTTCATCAACAACTGCCGTAGTAATGGACCGCCTCCCTCTCTTTGCTGCGCTACTTAAGTAATCTTTTCTTCAAAGTTTTTGCTCATGCTCTTTAACTCGTTTGTTGACATGAAACATCTTTACAAATGTTTCTGTCGGCGATATCTCCGCAGTGCTGCACTGCTATTGTTGCCGTTCTGATAAAACAACTTTACCAGCAGTGCTCGGTCTTCCTTCTCAACAGCCATTGCGTTTCATATTGAAAACTACAAACTTCATAAACCTTTACACCAACACTTATTTCACAAAAGAAATCAACACGCGTCGCCAAGTTACAAACAGCACCCTGACGTCAAAACAGGAAACATTTTACATTCGAACTGATTACAGCATCATATTTTCACCTGGTGGCAGAAAGTAGAACTATCTTTTTTTCTCGTGCTGTAAGAGTACACCTATTCATGAACATACCTAAGATGTTTCAGCGCCCTGAGATGCATACAGCCCGCACTACAGCACTCGGAACATCAATTATAATGTAACCATTTCCAGTCAATCAACGGTTGAGTTGGACCAGAGGATCCAGTCCATTCCATGTAAACACAGCCCACATCACCAGCATGCACAGTGTCTTGTTGACAACTTGGGTGCACGGCTTCGTGGGGTCGGTACCTATCGTCAACTCTTATCAACCGAAATCTGAACTCATCTGACCAGGACACGGTTTTCCAGTTGTATAGGGTCCAAACGATATGGTCATGAGCCCAGGAGAGTCACTGTATGCGATGACGTGCTTTTAGCAAAGGCTCTCGCGTCGACAGTCGGCTACCACAGCCCATTAACGCCATATTTCGCCACATTGTCTTAACGCATACGTTCATCGTACATCCCACATTGGTTTCTGCGGTTATTTCACGTAATGTTGCTTCTCTGTTAGCACTGACAACTCTACGTAAACGCCTCTGCCCTCGGTCGTTAAATGAAGGCATTCAGCCACTGCTTTGTGCGTGGTGAGTTAATGCCTGAAATTTGGTATTCTCGGCATACCCTTGACGCTGTGGATCCTGAAATATTGAATTCCCTAACGATTTCCGAAATGGAATTTTCATGTGTCTTTCTCCAAGCGCCATTTTGCTTTCAAAGTCCATTAATTCTCGTCGTGCGGCCATTATCACATCAGAAACCTTTTCCCATGAATCACCTGAGTGTAAATGACAGTTTCACCGATGCACTGCCCTTTTATACCTATTGTACCCAATACGACCGCCATCTGTATATGTACCTCGGAAAGCCCAACAGTATCGACCGACCATCGTGTCACTCTCAGCTGATAGACGTCACTGGACGCGAATACGGAGGGACATGTCGTCAGTACAATGCTCTCCTGACCGTTGTCAGTTTTCGTAATCGAAACTACTACTTCTCCATCAAGTAGCTCTTCAACTGGCCTCACAAGGACTAGGTGCACCCCACTTGCTAACAGCGCTCGGCAGACCCGGGCGGCACCCAACTAAGTGCCAGGCATGCTGGACAGTCTTTAACTTCGGTGATCTGACGGCAAGGCCCGTTGACATTTGCTAAGCATATGGTTTCTTCAAATAATGGTTTTCTAGAGTGGAGTCGTTTAATTTTATGTAATTGGAGAACGAGCGAAAAAGAAGTTGTTGATTGTTTTGAAAATTTCTAAGTTATCTAAGAATTGCTTGTTGTCTTTGCAGTTGTAGTGGAGGTATATGCCTTAGGACTAGTAGCCAGTAGGTGGGAAGTACTCTTAAATGTGCCAGAAATCGTTCGTCTTAGGTGATTTATTACGTTGTCTATTTTATTAGTATGGGAGCTGTTAAGCCGAATGTGGCAGCACTGTCCTATAAAGATAGTTCGCATCATCGTGGTGCACCCTGGATAACTCAAAATGAACTAGTTCCACTTGTGATCAGATAGTCTGATTGATCTCCTGACCATTACAGATCACAATGAATCCAAACGAGGAAACGGAGGCTGACAGAGCTGGTGACGAAGAAGTCCCTTGTACTCGTATAAAGCGCCGACCGGCTGTAAAATCCGGCCCTATCGCAGGTCACTTCCATTCGCTGCTGCAGCTTCCCCTGCCGCATCGGCAACCACAACAGCACGGCAGACGGCCAAAGCTATGCTGAGAGAGAGAGAGAGAGAGAGAGAGAGAGAGAGAGAGAGAGAGGAGACCGCGCGAAGAGATACGGCCGAATTACCATTCCATGGAATGAATAACACACCAGATGGCGAGACAACGAAATGTTTCACGTTGGTCGTGTTATTATTTCAGCCGACAGAAGCTGCTTGACTCACTGCTCATTCATTTGCGCTCATACAAATTGACATAGGAAATCCTGTTGTATCCGTTTCAGCAACGTCACAACGCAGCAGTATTTCCGGCCACATTCATAGCTCGCTACTCCATCTCTCAGACCATGAAATTGTTGTGATATTTACGCTTTCTACCAGATGTAAACGACTCCCTATCCTCCCTCCCCCCCCCCTCTCCCGTTTTCTGATGTGGAAGACACTGAGTGCATTTAAAAAAAATATTCTTAGCTAGTTCTGTGCGGCAGTATACGGTTTTTCTAGTAATTGCAACTAGTAAGTGCAACTAGCGTCTTTTTAGAAACATCCCGGTGAAACCATGCAGTGTAAGCTCTGATAGATCGAGGGGCGATGTATCAGTCACAACATTCATCTTCCCTGAGTGAGTTTTCAAGCTCTGCGTAAACACGTTCCACAGAATGCGTCATACACGGCTAATCATACCGCTCAAAGAGTGACACGCTCGTCACACTAGTGTGAGGAGCAGTCTCACCAATGTGTCTGATATCATCCTCAGCTGTATAATGGAGGTTGCGGTCTAAACTTTAGCCTGGATCACTTACTATTGTTGCATGATCTTCTTTGACAAGTCCTTTCCCAAATAATCTAAGTCAAAGGTGAAACTGACTTACAAATATTAGTTATCTAGTAATCGCTTCTCAAAGAGTGTTGTATCATTCCCCTTCCTTGGTTATCTCCGTTTTTTTCTTGCTAGACTTACCTTGTATCTTTTTGCCATGAAGTCTACTACCAGTCTGTTTCTCCTTTGTGTTGTCTAAATGCTTCTGCCCATAAGGTACAAAGCGCTGAAGCTACTGGAGACAGGTAGACTGAAGCTGTCAGACTTGCAGCGTCTAACTTTTTTCAGTGATTGAGATGGTTTTACTGTATTCCAAGCGCCTGATCTAGTCCTAGCATCACTGTTGCAAACTGTAGCTATCAAAATTGTTAAATCTTCTTGCGCTAAGGCCAAAACAGTTTGATGGCTCAAGATTAGCTCCTCTTTCTGCAGTATCCTGAAATGGCAGTGACAGTCACTGTATCTCCAGCAATGGCCAGCATCAATCCTGGCGTAGATTGTATTCCAGTATCCCACGCGCAAATCTCGCTGCAATTCCTCTCAGATTGTCATTTCTGACAATTCTGTGACAGTTTGCACGGTTGTCCATTTTCACAGCCACGTTTTGCTTAAGATATCCGGCTAAAGAGCTTTGTTCAACGAAAGATAACATATAAAGAAAGATTTTTGGTAAAATATTTTGTAAATAAGAATTATTTGCCGATCATTCCGCTACTGGCGTATGATTTAAATGTAGCTTTCAAGCTTAAATAATCTGTGTGATGAAATTTAATTACGGGAGAAAATGAAAATTTTTAATGCAAAATATGATACAAACCCAACGGTTACAATACTCAAGATCTGCCAAACCACAGAGTGATGTCCAGGCTTTGTTCCAAGCACTTGGGAAAACCCGAGAAACACCAAGTGGCCCATGCTACCCGCCGGCCCACACTATCAATGGTTCCTCCATCAAGGGACATGTCCTTCATGTGAATTAACATAAAATAATCATGTAATACAGAAAATTGTAATAATAATAATAATAATAATAAGATTACAAATTGGATAACCACAGCGACTGCATAGAAGCGATGGAAAAAACAGATGCCTATAAATATCTAGGATACAGAAAAAAAATAGGAATAGATAATACAAATATTAAAGAAGAACTAAAAGAAAATTATAGACAAAGACTAACAAAAATACTGAAAACAGAACTGACAGCAAGAAACAAGACAAAAGCTATAAATACTTATGCTATACCAATATTAACCTACTCATTTGGAGTAGTGAAATGGAGTAACACAGGCCTAGAAGCACTCAATACACTTACACGATCACAATGCCACAAATACAGAATACATCACATACATTCAGCAACAGAAAGATTCACATTAAGCAGAAAAGAAGGAGGAAGGGGATTTATCGACATAAAAAACCTACATTATGGACAGGTAGACAATTTAAGAAAATTCTTTCTAGAACGAGCAGAAACTAGCAAAATACACAAAGCAATCACTCATATAAATACATCGGCTACACCACTGCAATTTCATAACCAATTCTACAACCCTCTAGATCACATAACATCAACAGATACGAAGAAAGTAAATTGGAAAAAGAAAACACTACATGGCAAGCACCCGTATCATCTAACACAGCCATACATCGATCAAGACGCATCCAACACATGGCTAAGAAAAGGCAATATGTACAGTGAGACGGAAGGATTCATGATTGCAATACAGGATCAAACAATAAACACCAGATATTACAGCAAGCATATTATTAAAGACCCCAATACCACAACAGATAAATGCAGACTTTGCAAACAACAAACAGAAACAGTAGATCACATCACAAGCGGATGTACAATACTAGCAAATACAGAATACCCCAGAAGACATGACAATGTAGCAAAAATAATACACCAACAGTTTGCCTTACAACATAAACTTATAAAACAACACGTTCCCACATACAAGTATGCACCTCAAAATGTACTGGAGAATGATGAATACAAATTATACTGTAACAGAACCATTATAACAGATAAAACAACACCACATAACAAAACTGACATCATACTCACCAATAAAAAGAAGAAATTAACACAACTAATCGAAATATCCATACGCAATACAACAAATATACAAAAGAAAACAGGAGAAAAAATTGAAAAATACATCCAACTGGCTGAGGAAGTCAAGGACATGTGGCATCAGGATAAAGTTGACATTATACCAATTATACTATCAACAACAGGAGTCATACCACACAATATCCACCAGTACATCAATGCAATACAGCTATATCCAAACTTATATATACAACTACAGAAATCCGTAATTATTGATACATGTTCAATAACCCGAAAGTTCCTAAATGCTATATAACATATACCGCACAGTTAAAAGGAAGTCACGCTTGATCAAGGTCCGCGTCACTTTCCATTATTGACCAGACATAACGTCTGAGAAAAGAAAGAAATGATAATAATGAAATCAACCTATGACTCCTTCCCAGTTTTATCACAATTATTGAATGTTTGCTTCTCTACATCTATTACAACAACATTTTCTGGTCAGCTTTCCATTTCCGCTCTCATGTGCCGCAACAAAAGCTGCATTTGTCTGCTGCTCAAGAAAATGGTAATCTGGAAGCCAGGAACCGTCAGCTACTTATGCTATCCCTATACCTTCTGGCTGGTGAAGAACTGATTGTTTGGATTACGTCGAGGTGCCTACAGCCTCCAACGCTGACACTTGCTGATAGTATCAGCTTACCAGCAAGATATTATGAAGCGCCGCGCACAACTGTGGGGACGTATCGCGATCCACGCTTTCTTCAGACGTAAACAAGATGGTTCTTATGCTCCACATTTTTTCGCGAATAAAACACATGTCTTTTAGACGTCCAAGAAGCGACGAACTTACTCTGCCAATTTTCTTGGGTACTATGCACTCATGTTATTAACTTAATCGCCCCCCCCCCCCCCACTTACACTATATTAAATTACATGACAGGTAATCCACGGAGCCTAGGGGAAAATGTCTCTGGAATTTAGGAAATACATCAAATAAGTACAACTTACACAAGTGCAAGGCAACTGAATGACCTCAATTAATGAAATATTATAAAATTATAGAGATGAAATTAATTATGTAGCTTAACACGTGAGTTTTAAGAATAGTGTTAATATATCATTCAATGAAATAGAACGATATGGACATAGAAAATTCTTTTGTTTTACTCAAATTCCACGGTACTTCCCACAATACATGCAAAACTCTCTCAGATTGTTGGGTAAATTGTGTAACCATGCACCCTATTTCTGTGTTGTTAGTGTTAAATCCTTGAGATGTCTCCAAAGATCGTTACTGTCCGAAGTACTGCAATTCCACTATGGACTATTTTTTGAGAAAAGGGTAAATCATGCAAACGATGAAGAACATTGTTGATTAAATATATCGTGAAAAGTTTTCAGTATAAGAAGTTCCTTTTCTTAATTTGTGAACATGTGTCAGCAAGATAATCTAGGATTCACACTAAAGGTAATATTTATAACACAATTCTACACTCGGAAAATATAATTCGAATTTCCCTCCCAAACTGATTCTGTACGTCATTGGAGAATTGAAATATGCGAAATACAGTAATTCTTTGATCTTAATCCAATCGCATCTGTAATTTTGCAAGGTACTAATTTAGTTCGGTGCTTCACTATCTTTCGGATGTAGGTTTAGTCACTTTGAATGTAATTTACACTGACGGTAAAAAATCGCAACACCAAAAAGTAATTAATGTAGGAAATGCAATTTCGGGAATACATTTGTCTAAAAGAAATATTAGAGATAACAGGTTAATGTAAGCGCGAGATGCAAATAGGAACTGCTGGTACGTTAATAACCGATGTAACCGCCAGAATGTTGAACACAAGCATGCAAAAGTGTATGCATTATGTTGTGCAGGTGCCGGATGTCAATTTGTGGGATGGAGTTCCACGTCTGTTGCACTTGGTCGGTCAAGACAGGGACGGTTAACGCTGCTTGCAGATGACTACGGAGTAGTCGTTCGATGATGTCGCACATGTGTTCGGCTGGAGAGAGATCTGCTGATCGAACAGGCTGAGGCAACATATCGGCACTGTGTAGAGCACGCTGGGTTACAACATGGTATGGGGGCGAACGTTATCTACATCTACAACTACATCTACATGGCTACTCTGCATAACACACTTAACTGCCTGGCAGAGGGTTCATCGAACCACCTATACAATAATTCACTTTTATTCCACTTTTGGGCAGCGCGTGGAAAAAAAGTAACACCTATATCTTTCCGTGCGAGTTCCGATTTCCCTTTATTTTATTATAATGATCGTTTCTCCCTATGTATGTCATCGTCAACAAAATATTTTCGCATTCTGAGAAGAAAGTTGCTTGAAACGCCCGCTAAACCCACTGCGCAGAACAGATGATTAGGATTGTGGAAAGGGTCAATTAAGGTGCCGGTCACGTTCACTCAAAATTTTAATTTATTGTAATTTAATAACACGTTTAAACCAAAACGGCACATAGCCAAACCTTTAGAACTACGAGTTTCAAAAAGGCAATTATTTCACGGCTGAAGGTGTCCAAACAAGAAATCTTAAAGCAACAAGATAAGGCTCAAGTGGTAAAAACATGCAGTTAAAATTGCAAATAAAATAATTAACATATACATACACAGCGAGGCTGAGAGACCCATGCGAGGGTGAATACACAAACATAAACAAGATGCAATACAAACGGCTGAAGGCTCACAATTGATTTTCCAAAATTCAAAATACATAAAATCCAGTGAAAGCAAGAATTTTTTTTAAATCATTGGCTATAATAGATTATAAACAGACAATTAAACACCGGTGAGAAGGACAATAACGAAAACCGCACTCAGAAGCCCTCCAGGGAGGTCGGTCTGCCCTCGTTCACTTAGGCGAGAGATGGTGAGCCGAACTACACTTTATCCGTCGGAACCCAACCAGGGGACAGCCACGGACCGACCGACAAAACGACTTGCTTGCCACCAACCGGTACATGAGAACTCTAACACCAAAAGTTACGAACGTGATTATCCACAATGAAATATGTATTAGCTGTCAAAACTACACACCATGTTTGACAGCGACAACAGATGAGGAAAGGACGCTGCCTGAAATTACGTTGTGGCCAGGGCAGGTAACCAGAACACTAACGACCACAAGGCAGAAAATTCCGCTGGTACACTTTAATCTGAAACAGTAATATAGGTAACTTCATCCAAAAGGAACACTGCCTCAATTTACGTCAGTGGCCAGGGCAGGTAACCAAAACACTAACGGCCACAAGACAGAAAATTCCGCTGATGCACTTGAATTGCAGTCAACCAATATAGTTAATTGCACCGCATGGCGGCTAAATTTCACTGTGCTGCTCACAGGAAAACCTTCCCAACAGCGAACCACTGAAACGAACCACACAACATGAATGGATGTGGCTTGGTTAGTTGAAACCACTACTCAACTTTCACGTCCCGGGTCGGTGAACCACAAAGCTCGTAGCAATGGGACACTGCGCAGGGACCGCCAGCGGACCCAGCCGACTGCACCGTGCGAAGATAACTCCTCCGGTCCGCAGCAACCGACCGACTCCTCTCAGAATGCCGACGACATGTAAAATAGTCGCCAGTGGAAATAACGCCAACTACACACACTGACAAACACTTGCTCGATAACCTGAACGTCACCCAACAGTAACTAAGCACACACGAAGACAAATTGGGAGTCGATGCGCGAGCGCACGCGCGCGCGTGCACTCTCTCTCTCTCTCTCTCTCTTTCTCTCTCTCTCTCTCTCTCTCTCTCTCTCACACACACACACACACACACACACACACACACACACACACAGCCGACTCATGAACGATCGGCGAGCCAAAACGCGTCGTCCGGTAGGACGACCGACCGATTATCCACGAAGACCGTGGCCTGGCTCAAGTGATGCGTGGCGGCAATGGTCGGGGGAGCCGTGTCGACGCAGACCTCACTGCTGCTCCAATCCGACTGCACTAGGGCCGCATTACAACTCCCCGACTGGCAGGTCCGGACTGCGCTGCAGACGCGTTCCAGCTGACTGACAGGCCCGAATTCGTGACCCGAACTCCCTTATGACAGACGACGCCTGGGAAGTAATAGGAGTCGAACAAAGATACTACGAGAGGGGATATATCGATACGCGCTGCTAACGCCGCTCACGGTCAGGCAAAGCAGCAACTCAGTGACAGTAGTAATTTAAATTAACGTAGTGAGGTTAAAAACAGGGTGTAAAATACATGATGGTGGGAACACGAGCCACGCACGACCCATCGCTGATTGAAAGTTCGTGAGAAGATCGCGCCGCAACGAGAAATGCCTTTGTTTTAATGTTTTAATGAACAGGTGCTCGATCATGTTGAAAGATGCAATCGCTATCCCCGAATTGCTCTTCACCAGTGGGAAGCAAGAAGTTGCTTAAAACATCAATGTAGGCCTGTGCTGTGATAGTGCCACGCACAACAACAAGGGGTGCAAGCTCCTCCGTGAAAAACACGACTACACTGTAACACCACCACCTCCGAATTTTACTGTTGGCACTACACACGCTGGCAGATGACTTTCACCGGGCATTCGCCATACCCACATCAAGCCATCGTCACATTATGTAGCGTGATTCGTCACTTCACACAACGTTTTCACACTGTTCAAACGTCGAATATTTACGCTGCTTAAACCAAGCGAGGCGTCGTTCTGCATTTACTGGCGTGATGTGTGGCTTATGAGCAGTCGCTTGACCATGAAATCCAAGTTTTTTCACCTCCTACCTAACTGTCATAGTAATTGCAGTGGATCCTGATGCAATTCCTGTGTGCAGGTCTGGAGAGATGTCTGTCTATTACACATTACACCCTCTCCAACTGTCAGCGGCCTCTGTCAGCCAACAGACGAGGTCGGCCTCTACGCTTGATGTAATCTTGTCTTCTACTAAAATGTAGACTTTCACGGCCGGAAATATCATGTCCATTATAATTATCCGGGCTGTTATGCCGTGGTCGGTTGATAAATTCTGTGGTGATTCCCAACGTTTCGTCTCCGACTGCGGGAGACATCTTCAAGGGGGTCCGTAGCTTGATGGAAGGTCCAACACACACACTGGCTCGCTACTGACTGCCGCTAAATTCCGTGTCCGCGCGCCCCCGCGAAACGAAAATGGTAGTTTGGGCCACTCAGTGTACCGCAAACCCACGCACACGGACCGTTATTTGCACCGGGATTCGAACCACCACCCACAACAGAAGCGGGGTGTTATCGAGACGTTAGCGGACAGAGCTAGAAATATTTGTGAACCTGAGTTACTCGGCGCAGAGATGGAGCATCTCCACAATGCACTAATGAAGAACGGATATTCGTCCGCCGAAATAAAACGTGCGTTGAGGCAGCCACGCAGAAATCATACTGACGTACAGGCTACTGCAAAATCTAAGGTTTTCCTGCCGTTTGTTAAAAATGTAACGGAAAGAATAGGGAGGATCTTGACGAAGCGGAATATTACCGTAATTTACAAGCCCACCAGGAAGATACAGGAATGCCTTAAGCCTGCCAAGGACGCTCGCAAACCTATGGAAAAAGCTGGAGTGTATAGGATCCCATGCAGCTGTGGTGATGTTTATGTGGGTACCACTAAAAGAACTGTTTCTAAACGTTTGGAAGAGCACAAGGGAAATTGTAGAAGAGGAGAAACGGAACGATCAGCTGTTGCGGAGCATGCTTTCCAGCCAGGGAACCACAATATTCGTTTCGAGGAGACGCAAGTACTAGCGGCCACGAGCGGATATTACGAAAGGCTCTACAGGGAGGCAATCGAAATCGCTAAACACCCAAATAATTTCAACCGAAAGGAAGAGGGCGTCAAATTAAACGGTATATGGATGCCGGTGTTAAAGAAGATGTGTAACACCCGTCCACTACTGGGTGATGGCAACGGCGATCGACGGCGACGGACAGCGGCCAATTGCACTGACGTTTTCAAAACACGTGACGTCACGCCGCGGCGCGGGGGCGCGCGGACACGGAATTTAGCGGCAGTCAGTAGCGAGCCAGTGTGTGTGTTGGACCTTCCATCGAGCTACGGACCCCCTTGAAGATGTCTCCCGCAGTCGGAGACGAAACGTTGGGAATCACCACAGAATTTATCAACCGACCACGGCATAACAGCCCGGATAATTATAATGGACATAATCTTGTCTTCGTAACTCATAAAGGAGAGAGAAATGGGGGCTATGGCGTATTCCTAGATCCATCACTTAAAGCTGGTTCCTGCACCTTTGAAAGTAGAATTTCACAGAGTTTCCAGAATGAAATTTTTTCTCTGCAACGGAGTGTGCGCAATGAAGTTTCCTGACAGAATAAAACAATGTGCCGGACTGAGACTCGAACTCGGGACCTTCGCCTTTTACGGGCAAGTGCTCTACGAACTGAGATAACCAAACACAACTCAGAAGCCGTCCTCACAACTTTACTTCCGCCTGTACTTAGCCATGTCTCCTCATGTTAGTAAAGTTGTGAGGACAGCTTGTCTGTCGTGCTTGGGTAGCTCAGTTGGTAGAGCACTTACCCCCGAAAGTCAAAGGTCCCGAGTTCGCGTCTCGGTCTGGGATACATTTTTAATCTGCAGGAAGTTTCACAGATTTGTTCGTGTCTATCTTCAAGTATCAGTCAATTCAGTGTTTTCAGCATCTCTGTGTTCTCTCCCATGGGTCAAACAAATCTAGGACAATTTGTGTCGTCTTTCTTTGTATGCGTTCAATGTACAGTGTTAGTCCCGTCTGTATGGATCCTACATACTTGATCAGTATTCTAGGATGAGTCACACGAGTATCTGGTAAGCAGTTTCACTTGCAGACTGACTGCATTTTTGTAGTAAACCGCTAATGAATGGAAATCTGCCATCTGCTTTACCTACAACTGCATCTAAGTGATTCAATTTTCTTTCTTTTCCTTATGCCTTGTCCCGCTGTTGTGGAGGGGTCGGAATGGTTACAATCGGAACTGTCATGGTTAATTGGAGGGGGTGGCCGGATGCCCTTCCTGCCGCCACCCCTTACACCCCGGGACAGAATCAGTGTACCCCAGCAGTCTGCGTCTAGTGTAAATCATGAAATAGTGTGAACGTGTTACAAATATCTGCGAGTCGTGTAACTAATCTGCTGGGTGGATTCGATCCGGGGCCGGCGCGCCTACCCGAGTCCAGGAAGCAGCGCATTAGCGCTCTCGGCTAACCTGGCAAGTAAGTGATTCAATTTTCTACCCCTACATTATCAGTACATCCATATATCTTGAAACGTCCCCTTAGAACAATTTATACAAGACTGTGCTTAAACTGACACACAATTTTTTTTAGCGCAACGCAATCTGACTTTCAGAAATCCCTACAAAGGAATGGCCCTAACTAACATTAACCTGTACCTTTCGCAAATCACTTACCTCACCAAAAATCTTCGTTACTCGAACTACTGCAATACAGCGAGCGCCACTACTGCCAGTAAGTGATTCAATTTTCTACCCCTACATTATCAGTACATCCATATATCTTGAAACGTCCCCTTAGAACAATTTATACAAGACTGTGCTTAAACTGACACACAATTTTTTTTAGTGCAACGCAATCTGACTTTCAGAAATCCCTACAAAGGAATGGCCCTAACTAACATTAACCTGCACCTTTCACAAATCACTTACCTCACCAAAAATCTTCGTTACTCGAACTACTGCAATACAGCGAGCGCCACTACTGCCAGCTAAATAAAAGATTCAAACTACTGAAGTCACTAACTACTGATAGGGATAGTTAGCAAATGAAAGATTTTAATAGAGAACAAACAATGTATTTACCTTAATAGTCATAATATATATATCAGTTCATAATATCCAGTGTAACAAATTTCAAAACTCTGCCATCTCTCTCCCCACATCCACCACTGCTGGCGGCTCACCTCCAACTGCGCAACGCTACGCGCTGTTCACATCCAGCTGCCGCTGCCCAACACTACAATGGCAGACAACAATGCAAACTAGCCACAGACTGCACACAGCACAGCCAGTGATTTTCATACAGAGCGCTACGTAACGTTGCCAATAAGAAAACATAAGCAGCCTACTTACAATCTGTTTGTGTTGACTAATTTCTGTTGTGATTAACTGATGTTACAGTCATTCAGTACTACACTGGTGTGCAAAACTTAAGATTTATAATAACTTTTGCATGATGTATCTTTGCCAAGTAACATAACTCGGTCAGAGTTGGGTCATGCTGGACCTACCCTCATATGTCGAGAGCTTGGAACACATAGTGCACCCACAAACATTGTCGAAGATGATCGTTTTGGTGGTCCAGGTGTTATGGTGTGGGAAGGCTTTGTTGCAGGGGCATACTGACTTCAAAATCTCTTAACACGGTACCCTCACCAGTCAGCGTTAATGTGATACTGTACTCATTCCCCATGTACGTCTTTTCAGGAGTGCATTCGTCCCTGGCTTCATTTTTGTGGATGACAATATGCGACCGCATCGAAGAGCGCAAGCGGAGGAGAACTTGGAACGAAAGGAAATTTGGCGAACGTAATGGCCTAGCTGTCCACCCTGACTTCTGACTTAAATCCCGTCGACCACAAGTGGGATTTGTTGGGGAGACTTCTCGCAGCACGTCCATATGCACCGATGCACCGACGACCATCTAGCAGTTGTCCATCGCGCCTGTCGAGGAATGGAGCGCCCTACCAGACGAACTCCGTACCAAGCTTGTGACCTACGTGGAAGCAAGCTGCAGAGCATGCTTGCCCTCTGCGATGATCACGCACCCTACTAAAAACCACGCGCTGCCTTTTGTAACGTCCAGATGACTGTAATGAATAGCTGTGATTTCAGTGTAATTAATATCTTTAAAAAAAGTGCCATGTTTGTTCGTTTCACTACGTATTTGCTTCAGTTACCTTGTGTACTATAGAGTAGCAGTTCCTTCTATGTGTTGTCCAAGTTTCATTGAACTATGTTACTTGACGGCCTGCTCGGTTAGCCGAGCGATCTAACGCACGGCTTTCCGGAGTGGGAAGGAGCACATGGTCCCCGGCACGAATCCGGACGGCGGACTTGGGTCGAGGTCCGGTGAACCGGCCAGTCTGTGGATGGTTTTTAGGCGGTTTTCCATCTGCCACGGCGAATGCGGGCTGGTTCCCCTGATTCCGCCTCAGTTACACTATGTCGGCGATTGCTGCGCAAACAAGTTCTCCACGTACGCGTACACCACCATTACTCTACCATGCAAACATAGGGGTTACACTCGTCTGGTGTGAGACGATCCCTGGGGCTGAACCGCACAATAACCCTGGGTTCGGTGTGGGGCGGTGGAGGGGTGAAATGGACTGCGGTAGTCATCGTGGGATTGTGGACCTCTGCGGCTGCGGCAGGGACGGAGCCTCTCCGTTGTTAACATACAACATATGTTACTTGACAGTGACGCACCATGCGAAGGTTACTTTCCTCCTTAAGTTTTTGAGACCAGTGTACCTGTTATCGTTTAGTTAAAGGTAAAATTTTGAATTTCTGAACATTTAAAGTAAGTTACCAACATTTTACTGGAGCTGTGGAAAAGCTACCAGGATCTACAAGTCACCATTGAAGCATTTCTACATATGCTAGAAAACAAGCAGCAAAAACGGCTCCGTTGCAGGAGTGCGGCGGCTGTGGCGCACGTGGAGGCCAGTTGCGCTCGGGCTGCTCCGCCCACCGCTATTGCTACTGCACGCCGCCCACTTCCGTTTCCACCGCACAACGGACAATTTTTAAACATTTTTTTTATTTCCTTAGAAGCTAGCGCTCAACTGCACTTTGTCATGGAACGAGAGCGAGAGACCTGGTACAGCTGTTCTAACACTGCGCATGCCTTTCGGGGAAGCGTACTACTACTTACGCCCTACCATTATAATTCAGAGAGATTTCGCTGAATAACTTCGGGCGAATGGCGAGATCGATCCCTGATCAAATGTGTGGTTGGTTTCTCCATTCTCTTCTTGCCCAGAAGCTCTACTGCTTATTTTTGGGACGTCAGTGCGCAGTGATTCATTTTTATATATTACAGTTACCTGTGTCCAACTGAAAATCCATAGAAATCATGGAACGGCTTTTCTGTATATGTGTGTATGTACGTTCCACATCTTCTCGTCAACCACTGGTCCGATTTCAACCAAACTTGATACAAGTATCACTCACTGTCTGGAAACAACCACTATAGGGGTAAGAACCACCCACCTATCAAATGGGTGGTGGTAGTGGTGAAAAAGCAGTGTAATTCACGACGTGCGTATACCCATACTTTAGCCATGCAGTATTTGAGAATGAGAAGTCTCAGAGATTTACAGCAAACTTTACACATAATATGAAACATTTACAAAAAAATTTTCTCACTGACGACCACAGCAAAACGGTAAAAGCAAAAAAGTTTGTCGTTTATTAGATTTTCCCCGTTCATGCAGTGTATCTAGAACATGAAGCATGTTTTAATTTAATACTTCTTTACTAACTGAATTCGTGAGACATTTTGCAGGCGGTATTTGCATACACAGCTGGATGTACCAGAAAAATTACATCATCGTACGACACTTAGTTCATGACGTCATAAACACCGAGATGGGTGAAAAACTACTGCATCATGCAAGACGCTTAAATTTATTATTTCATTGCTACTAACTCTATTCGCAATTCTTTTTGGAATCAGTGTCCACATATGCCGTTGAATGTATCTGCAAAAATACGTCTTTGAAAGACAAGTGCGACACATAGTTCAAGAGATATGACGTCAAATACTGAGATGAGTCGAAAACTGCGGCATCAAGCTTAACGTCTTAATTTATTACTTCTTTGCTATTAACTCTATTCGCAATACGTTATGCAGACAATATCCAAATATGCCACTGAATGTACCTAGAAAAATATATCGTTCTACGACACATAGTTCAGGAGATATGACGTCACAAACACTGAGATGCGTGCAAAACTGCATGACTTTTAAAATTATTACTTCTTTACTACTAACTCTATTCACAACACATTTCGCAGACAGTAGCCACAAATAACACTAGATGTATTGCAAATGTATATTGTTATATAGCACAAATTTGAGAAGATACGACGTGTTAAACATTCAGCTGAGTGAAAATGCAACTGCAGGGCGAAATTCGCTAGACATACAGGTGAAATATGTGTAAAAATACATGTGAAATTTGTTAAACGTAAGTGAAGTATTTCCACATGTGCGTATGTGGGCCCGCATTGAGGCTGCTCCCTCACCTGTGGTAGAGTGGGAGGTCGTCTCAAGGTGTGGCAGGGGGCGAAAGACATTCCGGAGGGCTGAACGGAAGGCCTCTCCAGTTTGTCTGACGAACCGGTTTCGGGATCTGTCTCAGGCTGATACTGATCTTCAGCCTGACATGGCTGCTTGTCCTGTTCCAGAGGTTGCCCCTCAGTCTGCAAGATCCGGGCAGTCGCAGAGGGTGGGCTTACTGGTAGTTGGGAGCTCCAACGTCAGGCGCGTAATGGGGCCCCTTAGGGATATGGCAGCAAGGGAGGGGAAGAAAACCAAAGTGCACTCCGTGTGCATACCGGGGGGAGTCATTCCAGATGTGGAAAGGGTCCTTCCGGATGCCATGAAGGGTACAGGGTGCACCCATCTGCAGGTGGTCGCTCATGTCGGCACCAATGATGTGTGTCGCTATGGATCGGAGGAAATCCTCTCTGGCTTCCGGCGGCTATCTGATTTGGTGAAGACTGCCAGTCTCGCTAGCGGGATGAAAGCAGAGCTCACCATCTGCAGCATCGTCGACAGGACTGACTGCGGACCTTTGGTACAGAGCCGAGTGGAGGGTCTGAATCAGAGGTTGAGACGGTTCTGCGACCATGTGGGCTGCAGATTCCTCGACTTGCGCCATAGGGTGGTGGGGTTTCGGGTTCCACTGGATAGGTCAGGAGTCCACTACACGCAACAAGCGGCTACACGGGTAGCAGGGGTTGTGTGGCGTGGGCTGGGCGGTTTTTTAGGTTAGATGGCCTCGGGCAAGTGCAGAAAGGGTAACAGCCTCAACGGGTGCGGGGCAAAGTCAGGACATGCGGGGACCAAGCAGCAATCGGTATTGTAATTGTAAGCTGTCGAAGCTGCGTTGGTAAAGTACCGGAACTTCAAGCGCTGATAGAAAGCACCGAAGCTGAAATCGTTATAGGTACAGAAAGCTGGCTGAAGCCAGAGATAAATTCTGCCGAAATTTTTACAAAGGCACAGACGGTGTTTAGAAAGGATAGATTGCATGCAACCGGTGGTGGAGTGTTCGTCGCTGTTAGTAGTAGTTTATCCTGTAGTGAAGTAGAAGTGGATAGTTCCTGTGAATTATTATGGGTGGAGGTTACACTCAACAACCGAGCTAGGTTAATAATTGGCTCCTTTTACCGACCCCCCGACTCAGCAGCATTAGTGGCAGAACAACTGAGAGAAAATTTGGAATACATTTCACATAAATTTTCTCAGCATGTTATGGTCTTAGGTGGAGATTTCAATTTACCAGATATAGACTGGGACACTCAGATGTTTAGGACGGGTGGTAGGGACAGAGCATCGAGTGACATTATACTGAGTGCACTATCCGAAAATTACCTCGAGCAATTAAACAGAGAACCGACTCGTGGAGATAACATCTTGGACCTACTGATAACAAACAGACCCGAACTTTTCGACTCTGTAAGTGCAGAACAGGGAATCAGTGATCATAAGGCCGTTGCAGCATCCCTGAATATGGAAGTTAATAGGAATATAAAAAAAGGGAGGAAGGTTTATCTGTTTAGCAAGAGTAATAGAAGGCAGATTTCAGACTACCTAACAGATCAAAACGAAAATTTCTGTTCCGACACTGACAATGTTGAGTGTTTATGGAAAAAGTTCAAGGCAATCGTAAAATGCGTTTTAGACAGGTACGTGCCGAGCAAAACTGTGAGGGACGGGAAAAACCCACCGTGGTACAACAACAAAGTTAGGAAACTACTGCGAAAGCAAAGAGAGCTTCACTCCAAGTTTAAATGCAGCCAAAACCTCTCAGACAAACAGAAGCTAAACGATGTCAAAGTTAGCGTAAGGAGGGCTATGCGTGAAGCGTTCAGTGAATTCGAAAGTAAAATACTAGGTACCGACTTGACAGAAAATCCTAGGAAGTTCTGGTCTTACGTTAAATCAGTAAGTGGCTCGAAACATCATGTCCAGACACTCCGGGATGATGATGGCATTGAAACAGAGGATGACAAGCGTAAAACTGAAATACTAAACACCTTTTTCCAAAGCTGTTTCACAGAGGAAGACCGCACTGCAGTTCCTTCTCTAAATCCTCGCACCAACGAAAAAATGGCTGACATTGAAATAAGTGTCCAAGGAATAGAAAAGCAACTGGAATCACTCAACAGAGGAAAGTCCACTGGACCTGACGGGATACCAATTCGATTCTACACAGAGTACGCGAAAGAACTTGCCCCCCTTCTAACAGCCGTGTACCGCAAGTCTCTAGAGGAACAGAAGGTTCCAAATGATTGGAAAAGAGCACAGGTAGTCCCAGTCTTCAAGAAGGGTCGTCGAGCAGATGCGCAAAACTATAGACCTATCTCTCTGACGTCGATCTGTTGTAGAATTTTAGAACATGTCTTTTGCTCGAGTATCATGTTGTTTTTGGAAACTCAGAATCTACTATGTAGGAATCAACATGGATTCCGGAAACAGCGATCGTGTGAAACCCAACTCGCTTTATTTGTTCATGAGACCCAGAAAATATTAGATACAGGCTCCCAGGTAGATGCCATTTTCCTTGACTTCCGGAAGGCGTTCGATACAGTTCCGCACTGTCGCCTGATAAACAAAGTAAGAGCCTACGGAATATCAGACCAGCTGTGTGGCTGGATTGAAGAGTTTTTAGAAAACAGAACACAGCATGTTGTTCTCAATGGAGAGACATCTACAGACGTTAAAGTAACCTCTGGCGTGCCACAGGGGAGTGTTATGGGACCATTGCTTTTCACAATATATATAAATGACCTAGTAGATAGTGTCGGAAGTTCCATGCGGCTTTTCGCGGATGATGCTGTAGTATACAGAGAAGTTGCAGCATTAGAAAATTGTAGCGAAATGCAGGAAGATCTGCAGCGGATAGGCACTTGGTGCAGGGAGTGGCAACTGACCCTTAACATAGACAAATGTAATGTATTGCGATTACATAGAAAGAAGGATCCTTTATTGTATGATTATATGATAGCGGAACAAACACTGGTAGCAGTTACTTCTGTAAAATATCTGGGAGTATGCGTGCGGAACGATTTGAAGTGGAATGATCATATAAAATTAATTGTTGGTAAGGCGGGTACCAGGTTGAGATTCATTGGGAGAGTCCTTAGAAAATGCAGTCCATCAACAAAGGAGGTGGCTTACAAAACACTCGTTCGACCTATACTTGAGTATTGCTCATCAGTGTGGGATCCGTACCAGATCGGGTTGACGGAGGAGATAGAGAAGATCTAAAGAAGAGCGGCGCGTTTCGTCACAGGGTTATTTGGTAACCGTGATAGCGTTACGGAGATGTTTAACAAACTCAAGTGGCAGACCCTGCAAGAGAGGCGCTCTGCATCGCGGTGTAGCTTGCTCGCCAGGTTTCGAGAGGGTGCGTTTCTGGATGAGGTATCGAATATATTGCTTCCCCCTACTTATACCTCCCGAGGAGATCACGAATGTAAAATTAGAGAGATTAGAGCGCGCACAGAGGCTTTCAGACAGTCGTTCTTCCCGCGAACCATACGCGACTGGAACAGGAAAGGGAGATAATGACAGTGGCACGTAAAGTGCCCTCCCCCACACACCGTTGGGTGGCTTGCGGAGTATAAATGTAGATGTAGATGTAGAAAGCCCATACTAAACTCCTGGAACGATTTCAATTACGATTCTGTACACATATTAGTGCAAGTCTAAATAAATACTGTAAGGGTAAGAACCACCAGCCTCCTCAAATGGTAAGTTCGATAACTTGAAGAGAGAAGGTATGAGGAGGAGATGGAGAGATAGCGAGGAGGAAGAAACAGATAGGCACAGATACAAGGAGAAGAATATGGACAGAGATGTGGTAGGGGAAATGGACAGAGAGAAGGGAGAGGAGGAGATGGACAGAGAAATGGAAGAGGAGGAGATGGAAAGTGTGGTGTCACCGCCAGACACCACACTTGCTAGGTGGTAGCTTAAATCGGCCGCGGTCCATTAGTACATGTCGGACCCGCGTGTCGCCACTGTCAGTACTTGCAGACCTAGCGCCACCACATGGCAGGTCTAGAGATGCGGACTAGCACTCGCCCCAGTTGTACGGACGACATTGCTAGCGACTAGACGTACGAAGCCTTCCTCTCATTTGCCGAGAGACAGTTAGAATAGCCTTCAGCTAAGTTAATGGCTACGACCTAGCAAGGCGCCATTTGTAACATTGCATGTATCTTAATGAGTCTCACTTGTATCATCAAGATTGCTGTATACCAAAGGATGCATAAAAGTTAAGTGTTCTAGTGGCTACGTTCTTTTCTTTATCGCATTCACTATTTATCCCGTTCCAGAAATCACGCCAGTCGGCGTATGTGTACGCGTGCCTTTCTATCGGCTACCCGTCACTGTGGACTGGCTGCCTTGACAGTCCACAACAGAAAGAGAAAGGAAAGAGGAAGAGATGGACAGAGACAAGGGGAGGAAGAGATAGGCAGAGATAGGGTGAAGGAGGAGAGGATGAACAGACAGAGGGTGAAGGAAATGGGCAGAGAAAGGAAAGAGAAGCAGATTGAGGACGAGGAGAGGAGGAGATGGACACAGAAAGAAAGTGCAGGAAATGAACAGGCAGAGGGGAGGAGGTGATGGACAGAGGGAGGGGGAGGAGGTGATTCATAAATATAGGGGAAGGAGACGGAACTAGAAGGGGACAGGGGGTGGGTAGAAGGGGAAGGAGCAGATGGGCAGAATGGGGAGGGGTAGATTGACAGAGACAGGGGGAGGAGAAGATTGACAGACAGAGGGGAAAGGTGGAGCTAGACCAATAGAATATTGGAATAAACACATACTCGGGCAAAGTTGAGCACTCGGCAAGTTCACAATAAAATGAAGTCAGCAGCTAAAACCGAAAATGGTATGATCATCTTTTATTAATTAAAGCCACACAGAACAAATTTTAAGCTCCATTCTCAGAAAACATCATTTCGTAGCAGACAGCCACTTTTCAAATCGTTTTTGGCAATGTGTCATAAATTTTAGCAACTGTATTCGAGCACAGATTGTCCCATCTAACTTTGCCATCTCATTTATTTCCAGTTGGCCAGGAATGCACCTACATCAGGCACTAATACAATGGGCAGGGATGCACGATCCCAAAAAAAAAAAAAAAAAAAAAAAAACACTTTCAACAAAAAGTTACGCTTTTTTAATCAAACATGTATGTTTTTCTACCGTAATTAGAAGTAGAGGTAAAGTTAGTGACGTCAGACTTGATTTCACTGCTGTCAATTTCTGGAGTGTTGCCTGCACAGGCAACCCTTGCTCTGTGCATTAAGGCAGAAAATGGTCGCCGTTGTCATCCTTTAAAATCTACGTATTTCAGAAGATGTGAAGTTTAGAACAGTGAAAGAAAGTCTGCCATCACTAACTATATCTCTAGTTTTTATTTTCTTAGAAGAAACATACATGTGTCATTTAAAAAACCTAACCTTGTCTTGAAAGTGATGTTTATTTACATTTATAGATTGTGCGTTCCACCTCATTGTGTAAGCCCCTGACAAAGTTGCATCTCTGAGAAATCGCATTTTTCACATTTTGTTTCATTTTGGATTTATATGAGGGGGCAGAGTTAACTGGGATACCCGGTATATCGTCGCAGAAGCGGTACTGTATTGGGTGTAAACTCATTTAATGCTTCTTGTGATTCAGCGTCTCATTTTTAGTATAGTGGCTATTACCAATATCAATAACAAGACTGTCCATGTTTTCCAGCAACTCTTCCCCATATTGTAGCGGAATTTGCGTATAAAACATCAAATTTTTACTACTTTAACAAACAAATGGCTGTTAAATGTAGTTATCCTATCCATTTTTCAACTCTTGATAGGTTTTTCCTCGTCAGACGCATAATGTTGAGACACCTAATTTAGGTACAATGTAGCCATCATATTTAAACTCAGTACAATCTCCTGGACTGAGAAAAATATGTTGCTCCAGCTTTAATATAACACTTATACTGGAGTTCTGGTTAACAATGCCCACATAGTTTACAAGTAAATAATTAAAACTATAAGCAGATAGAATACAGTTTATAATCTTTCCTCAGTCTTGATTGTCAGGAGGATTTACTGGTCGACTGGCATTGTTATTACTCCAGTAGCCCGACCGTAAAAACACTTGTAAACACAACACAACTGTTCTGTAAGTTGTCCAAAAGTTTGCACCACCTAGAAGCAATAACCACATTGTAAATACTGTTTGCAGGTGTTTAATACACTTAGACAACGTTCTTTAGAGTAAAACAGACCATGCATTCTGAAGTTGTGTATTATAGTCTACCGCTTGATGATCCCACGTTCTTTATCTGAGCAAGTCAGAAAAAAAAGTTTCTTGTAGTCTGGTGTTCGGACAGTTTGTAAAATATATAAGATTGTTACCGATATCTTTATTCACTCTTACACTTGTGATTTGGCTTATAAATTTGTTGTACATATATCTTTAGTCTACAGTTTGAGTTCATTCACATTAAACAGCCTCCTCTAACAGCCTTACCGTTGTTCAAAATTGTTCCTTGGTGGTCCTCTCCTTCCTCACCCGCTGACCTACTTTTACTGGACTTTTCTCCATCCTTCTGCGCCACAGCCGAAGTTAAAATGTCGGGAAATACAAAACAGTTCGCTTGTGCTAAGTTTAAACTGGCGGAAAATTCAAAAGAGGCCAATTGTTTTCTGACATCAGAATCCAAGACAGTACACTTGTACATGTGTCAGAGTCCCACCAACACTCCAAGCCACTAGGGGTGAGGGGAGGGGCGTTGCCGCATAAAGGATTCAAGAGTTCGTTCATCTAGTTAGCTCGTTTCTGAATGTTGTTGTTCCTTAGTACTTATCATTTGACCCCCAGTGTATCGAAACGTATTAACGTTGATACGCCACCTGATATTAAGTTCGAGTTGCAATGAAAGCAGAGAATGTCCTGTAGAATACGACAGTGCAGTTTCCTCAGATTCAGTGGGATCAACTGTGCAGTGTACCGTTACGCGTATGTAGGCGAGCTAATCGGTTGCCTAAAATTGATACCAGGCGAGGTGTATCTGATGCACGGCTGAACGCTAACGGCTCTGGGGCTCAAGGCGGTCCGCAGTGGACGCTCCAGGCCAGCCGGGGATGAGGTGAGGATCACGTGGCCGAAAACCGAAAATACCGATATGGGGAATTTGGAAGACGCGTCGATTGTTTGAGAGGATCATATCTACTTCCAGCAATGGCGGGCTTTGAGGCAGTCTGAAAGACACCTTCTTGCAGCTCTCTGAGAGTCTATAATAATTTACAAACAAATATTAATACATCGGCGACCCTAGAAAAATGAGACATATCCACTGACTCAATATTTCAATATCCTTAAAACTACAGACGTTAATATTTCACACGGAATAAATATTTACGCAGTGAACATCTGAATTAACAACTTTTAAATCATTGATGTGATTTGAACATGCAATATCTCAGATGATAGCACTGCAGTTATGACGTCTTTTACATCTTTATCATTATGCAAATGTTTGTCAGAACATAGTATTCTCCACATTTACATAACAAACGAACACAGTCAGTAGCTCACAAGTAATTATACTTGTGTTTTTATTTAACAAAAAGTTTAATATTTCCACAATAACTGCATTTATATGTTGGTTTAAGTGGTATTAAAAACTGTGCTAATTTAAAACTAGTCAGTCACTTGTGTTAGCGGACACCATAATTGACCAAAAAACCAAAAGACGATTCTGTCAAGCAGGCCTACATAATTCTTTAAACAATATAGAAGAACAATTTGTTGTCAGTTATTGTGAGCGCACTTGCGCAAGAATACTGGATTATTTATTGGTGAACAAACCTTTAGATATAATTATTGTGAATTATCTGAGTGTGACAGAATGTTTATAACATTTCTTTATTTAAATATTGTTGTAATATATTTGTTTAATCTGGAATGTGGTCGAAGCTGAGTCAGATCATTTCTGTAAGGACGGTGTATTTTTGTCAGGAATGGCCTTCAGCCAATGGAAAAGCAGACAGTAGTGGAACACTTCGGGAGTCAAGTGGAGGCTGGGACTTTTCGAGTGAAGAGCAGAACAGAGCGATTCTGGAGACGTAATGTCGAGTTCTTGAAGAAGGCAGACCGGCCTGAGGTAATGTGCATGATTTGGTAGTATAGGTGTTTCATTCTGGGCAGTGAATGGTCGCTACCATACTTTAACTTCTGAAGGGACTTTATATTTCGAGAGGTCTGAATGTGCTTCAGAACAGGACTCTAACTTTCACCACTTGATTTACGGAACTGAGAATAGACAGAGTATGAGTTATTACTCTTCGTATCACGCCTGTTAATTTTCAGATCATCATGTTGAACTCTGAGCATTTTTAGCTGGAGAATCTCTCATGTATTGTGATCACGAAATGGACTTCGCTTTCGTGAGTCCTTGATGACTACTTAATTTGATAACTCTGCTACCATTCTTGTAACGCTCTCAACCTAACTTTACAGGATCTACGATAATGATCGAAGCAGAAGAAATGAATTAAAATTTGTGCTGCGGCCGGGACTCGAAGGTGGGTCTTCTTGCTTACTAGGCAAAAATGCTAACCGTTACGCCACCGCAGTACAATGGTTAACATTTCTCACGAACTACCCAAGTTAAATGCCCTCCCCAACACAAGCTTCAGTTCATATCTTCCGCTTATTTTCCCTTACATTGTCACTACTGCCAGGGCTCTCTGACATTGAAATAGCACCCCAGCGTTGGACGTAATGCGGAAGTCCTGTACCACAGGAGATCTTATAGATCTTGTAATTAAATGTTTCCCTGAGACATTTAAGTCTCAGGGAAACATTTAATTATAAGAGTTACATGATCTGACACCGTCTTTTTCTGTCTGTATTTTAACTGAATATCATAGGATCACTTCCCATTTATTTTAAATGTCCTTCCTTCAATTAACATTATTCAACATAATTCTCTATCATCTACTTCAATTGCAGATGTTAGAACAGAATCCTATTTTATTTTATATTACTGTGTATTTTATTAATTCGCACTTCTAGCCAATGAATACAACATTTGACTAGAGGATCACAGTTACAGATTACCATTTGCAGCGAGTTAGCTGTGGGGCATGAAAGCTGATGCGCGCGCCTCGGCGCTATGACTACATATAGTTATTCTTTTTAAACATAGCTGTGCTTGGTCCAAGCACCTAAAGTACAAATAACCAAAGGTAAAGACGCAACTGGTTTGCTCGTATGGACTGCTGTTTGGAAGAGCAACTACACTCGGAAGCAGTAACTGTAATGTACTGCCGCAGCAGTAAACTGAAATACATTGAGAATTGGATGACAACCGACTACAGCACCTTCCCTTCAGGAACTGGTGTCTCCAGCAGCAGCAGTGGATCCATTTGCAACATATTTGTGGGTGCCACATTGACGTTAACATCTCAAGACTCTGCACAGTGCGTATATTTAAACTGTTCCAATGTCGTGAACCTGTGTGGTTTGCATAATGCAACATGGATCGCTACGAACAGGTTCAATTTGTGGCAAATGCTTGTTAAAGTGCTCTTCGATGATATTGTCGGGTACGTGTTGGAACATGACAAAAGCCATGGGACCGCGATACGCACACATAAGGGTGGCGGTAGTATGACGTACACAAGATATAAAAGGGCAGTGGATAGGAGAAGCTGTCCTTTGTACTCAGGTGACTCATGTGAAAAGGTGTCCGATGTGACTACGGCCGTACAACAGGAATGAACAGACTTTGAATGGCGAATGCTAGTTGGAGCTGGACGCATGGGACATTCCATTGCGTAAATCGTTAGGGATTTCAGTATTCCAAGATCCACTGTGTCAACAACTTGCCGAGAATACCAAATTTCAGGCATTACCACGGACAACGCAGTGGCTGACAGCTTGCACTTAACGGCTGAGAGCAGCGGCGTTCGTGTAGAGTTGTCAGTGCTAACAGACAAGTAACACTGCGTCAAATAACCGGAGAAATGACTCTGGGAAGTACGACGAACGTATCCGTTAGGACAATGCGACGAAATTTGGTGCTAATGGACTACGACAGCAGATAAACGACGCGAGTGCCTTTGCTTAATAGCAGGAAATCGCCTGCAGCGCTTCTCCTGGGCTCGTGACCATTTTGGTTGGATCCTAGACGACTGGAAAACCGTGGCCTGATCAAATGAGTCACTATTTCAGTCAGTAAGAGATGATGGTGGGCTTAGAGCGTGGCGCACACCCCTCGAAGTCATGGAACCAAGTTGTCAACAGGGCACTGAGCAAGCTGGTCTTGGCTCCATAATGGTGTGGGTTGTGTTTACATTGAAGGAACTGGGTCCTCTGATGCTACTGAACAGATCATTGAATAGAAATGATTATGTTCGGCTACTTGGAGATCATTTGCATCCATTTATGGGGTTCATGTTTCAAAACAACGATGGAATTTTTATAGATGACAGTGCGCCACGACATGGGGCGCACAGTTGTTCGCGATTGGTTTGGAGAACATTCTGGACAGTCCGAGCGAATGATCTGGCCACTCAAATAGGGCCGACATGAATCCCATCGAATATTTATGGGACATAATCGAAAGGACAGTTCGTGCACAAAATCCTGCACCGGCGGAACTTTCGTAATTATGGACGGCTGTAGAGGCGGTATGGCGCAATATTTCGGCAGGGGAATTCCAATGACTTGTTGAGTCCATGTCGTGTCGAGTTTCTGCAGCACTCCTGGCATTAGGAGGTCCGGCACAATGTCACCTCAGTGCAATGTTCATGAGGAGGAGGAGCTGACGACTGTATAAGCGTGTATCTGTGTTTTGTACCCGAGTCTGCTAGTATTACTACTATAAACAAAATGTCCGTACAAACGGAGTTTACAGACGGCATACCACTTTGTATTAGAGCTCCAATTGGTTTGAATGCAATACATTTTGAATTTGAAGTACGTAAAAAACAGTTGTTTGAAAAATATTATAGAATGGCGATTTGGATAGATGTAGAAAGAGAGCGACATTTTTCGACAATAGTGATTTATTTTTCACAGTTAACAAGGTACAAAAATGTATATTAGCACTGTGTATAAATTGCATCACAATATTTATACTAACAAATAATATTTGCATTGTGTTTTGTTCCATCAGACTACGCAGTTGAATTATTGAAGAGAGAGAGTCTTAACAGTTCATGAATTGTCAATGTCAGGGAGGGAGACATTACAGTCCAGATGGAGAGACTTATCTCATTTTACTCGATGTGAAGCTTAACGGTTGAGCTATTGCAGTCTCGGAGAGAGAACCGTAATGGTGCATACATTTCCAGTTCTTGTTGCTGAGTCGGAGAGACTTAACTGTTCATGCATCTTCAGTTGCTGTTGCTATGACAGAAAAACATTAAAAAAGCTCATTATCAGAAGAGACAGAATGCATTATCATTAGTCTCTCGCCACTTCAGCATTTGAATCAATTCCTGTCCGTTGGAGGTATTGTTATGGAGGTAGCCTATTAATTGCTTAAGAATATACCTACCTTACTGGCTGAGCTGTGTTCTTTATGTCCCTTATGAACTCATCTTCGCTCCACAGGTGGGTGGTGAACTAAGAGAAAAGTGATTACTGGTCCTATATAAAATCGGTAAGCAAATCGAAAGTTTCTATCCAATTACTCTTTGACCAGCCTGGTGGGGCGATAAAAGATAGCAAAAGGAAAACCAAAGTTTTAAATCTCGCGTTTACGAAATCATTCACGCAGGAGTTTTCTGCGAACAAACTGTCGTTTGACGTAAGATGAACTGTGGAGGATATAGTAAAAGACATCCCTGGCATAGAGAAGCAGCTGAAAGAGTTGAAAACAAATAAGTCGCCAGGTCTGGATGCAGTCCCAATTCGGCTTCACAGACAGTACTCTACCGTATGGACCCTTTACTTAACGTGCATTTGCCGCGAATCTTTCGCCCGGTACCAAGTCCCAAGTGACTGGAAATAATCACAAGTGACTCCTGTATATAAAAAGGGTAAAAGAAAGAACCTGCAAAATTACAGACAAATATCCTTAATATCGGTTTGTTGCAGAATTCTTGAACGTATGCTGAGTTCGACTATAGTAAATTTCCTTAAGATGGAAGAGCTTTTGTCCGCAAATCAGCACGGTTTTAGAAAGCATCGCTCGCGCGAAACAGCTTGCTCATTTCTCTCATCATGTCCTGCGAACCGTGGATGAAGGGCATTAGGCAGGTTGTATATTTCTAGATTTCCCAAAGGCGTTTGGCATGATGACCAAGTGAAGACTGTTAATAAACGTACGGGCATACGGCGTAGGTTCTCATATACAGGGTGACAATTATGGAGCTATACGAAAAAACACAAATTATTTACAAACTATAGCGTGCACACACTTTATTCAAGATGTAAACGTTACTACAGATATTCAGATTTAGGTTATGACATATTCGATATGCCTGCATCATTGGCGATGATGTGGCGCCGACGAAAAGCGATATTCTGCATGATCCGCTGAAATATCAGAACTTCGATGCTGTCGATGAACTCCTTAACGGCTGTTTTCAGTTCAGCAATGGACTTTGAGGTTATTGCCGTACACCTTTTATTTTAAAACAGCCCCACAAAAGGAGTCGTATGTGTTCAGATGCGGAGGATATGACGGTCAATAGAGGCCCATGCCAGTGGCCTCTGGGTACGCCAGGGCCAGAATGCCGTCCCCAAAGTGCTGCTCCAGGACATCAAACACTCTCCTGCTTCGATGGGGTCGAGCTCCGTCTTGCATGAGCCATATCTTGTCGAAATCATGATCACTGTGGATACTACCGTTCAGTAGTCATCGCGCCATCAAGGAATATCACACCGTTGAGGGTGAAGAGACTTCTCGATAGCGAAATGCGGATTCTCAGTCCCCCAAATGAGCCAATTTTGTTTAACGACGAACCCATAGAAATGAAAGTGGGCTTCGTTACTGAACCAAATCCCTAATTCCCATCATGCCCCGCGGCAAACGTGTAGTTTGAACGTCCTAACTCAACCCGTCAGAAGCTACGACGATTTCATGTCATATAGTTCAATAATTGTCTTCCTTTTTGTGAGAGGCTCGAAGACTTCATTGATAATAGAACTCAGTACGTTGTCCTCAACGGCGTTGTTCATCGGAGACAGAGGTACGTCAGAAATGACCCAGAGAAGTGTGATAGGACGACTATTATTCTCTTTATACAAAGACGATCTGACAGACACGGTGAACAGCAATCTGTGGCTATTTGCTGATGATGTTGTGGTGTATGGGAAAGTGTCGTCGTGGAGTGAGTATAGGAGGATACAAGATGATGTAGAAAAAATTTATAGTAGGTATGATGAATGGCAGATTACTCTAAATGTAGAAAAATGGAAGTTAATGGAGATGAGTAGGAAAAACAATCGCATAACGTTTGAATACAATATTACTAGTGTACTGATTGACTCAATCACATCGATTAAATATCTAGGCGTAATGTTACAAAGCAGCATGAAATGAAACGAGCACGTAAGGACGGTAGTAGCAAAGGCAAATGGTCGACTTCGGTTTATTCTGAGAATTTTAGAAAAGTGTGGTTCGTCTGTAAAGGAGACCGCATATAGAACACTTGACTCCTGCTCGTGTGTTTGGGAGCCCCACCACGCCAGCTTACAGGAAGACATCGAAGCAATTCAGAGATGTACTACTAGATTCGTTACCTGTAGGTTCGATCAACATGCGAGTATTACAGAGACGCTTCGTGAGCTCAAGCGGGAATCCCTGGAGGGAAGACGATTTTCTTTCCGCGGAACACTATTGAGGAAATTTAGAGAACTGACATTTGAAGCTGATTGCGGAATGGTCGCTCACTTCGTTTATGGTCCACAAACATAAAATCAGAGAAATTGGGGCTCGTATGGAGGCATATAGACAGTTGTTTTTCTCTTGCTCTGTTTGCGAGTGGAGCAGGAAGGGAAATGAGTGGTTGTGACGCTAGGTATCCTTTGCCATGCATCATGTGGTGGCTTGCAGAGTATGCATGCGGATGTAGATTATTGTACGATTATCAGTTTCGAGTTTCGTTATTCACTCATTGCCCCTGAGGTAATGTTGCCCCTTAAGTAGCAACCAGAACCTGACACCACTCGCTATAAGAAGATGGCGGAGAAGAGTGAAAATAGTAATGAGACCCTGCTTAAAAGTTACAGTATGCACGAGTGAACGATACAAGAAGTCTGTGAGAGGCTGCCCCTCGAGTGCCACCCCTAGTTCCGCATTGCATAATCCGAGCAACAGTGTTGCATTATCCCAGGAACCGTGTCACATAATCTGGAGTATCACACTGCATAATTTGAGGTATCGAAATGCATAATCCGAGGTATCATGTTGCCACATTATCTGGGATACCACGCCGAACTGGAAAGGGGAGGGGGGAGGGTGGGGGAGGAGTTGCTGCCTGTGGCACTTCGATGACTGTCTCGTTAGCATTGACAGATGTCTTACTGGGCTACATAAACCTCCAGTTGTTTAAATAAATTTAAAAAAAGTGTTCCCAGCCTACCACACACACACACACACACATACACACACGCACGCACGCACATGGTCAAGCAGATACAACTCATACATGGTGATGGCGCAGATTCCTGGAACAGTCAGTGCAGGGAAGGCACATGGCCTGCAGACATCGGGTCCTCAGCACAACACAGTCTACAGAGCTCCCAAGTCGTTTAAATTGTAACCTCCCCACCGAAATTTTATATGAGTCAATATTATTTAGAAATGGGAGCCAAGAAGCAATATCGTTTCCACAGAAATATTTGAATAAAAATAAATATAGTAATAAATGGGACCCAAGCGTAACCTCCCTAGCAATGAAATATAATGACAATAAAAATGTGAGAATCGCAATCTGACCCAAGTATAAGCTCCTCACAAAAAAATGAAAGTCCATTCAGTGATAAGAAAATGAAACTTCAGTGACAATGAAAATTCAATTAAACCGAAATATCGGTCTTTGGCCCTGTGCAAATCAGAATTAAATTCTTACCTCATTGTAACTGCTAGTCAAATTTCTGCTCTTATTCTTGCGCACAGCTTGGAGGAACTGCATTGCAAATAATAATATTCCTTTTTTTTTTTTTTGAAATTTAACTGAAACTTTTCTTTAAGGGAAGTGGAACGAAATCGTTAATTCAATTAAATAAAATTTTTTTTGTAAAATGCTTTGAAATCAAAATTATTATTGGAGCGCTTGTTGGAAATTAATTACAATAAATAAACTTTACATTATCTGATGATTACCTTAATTAACAATATACCTCATTCAGCCTCTTGACCAGAATGCCATGTCGACAGACTACATCACACAACCGCACTGGGCTGCTACTACTACTACAACTGAACTGCTCGCAACACTCGCGCGGTCAAGCGCAGACTAACCACGATTATAGGCTCTCTGGTCAAAGATTTTAACGTGCCTCACCATCGCTGCTATGTTACATACGTGTTTCATAACCCTCCACTGGAGGGGGGGGGGGGGGCAAAAATTTGGCAGCGATGGTGAGTCATTTGGACTTGCCATCGCAAGAAATTTTTACAATTTACAGAATATTCAAATTTAGTACATAAATTAAATGTTGTGCACATGCACCGAGTACAAAATATATCAGACAAAGACAGGATGTGAGTACAAAACATAGTAGTAAATCAGAAAACTGTATATACAAATTATTTGACAGATAGCAAAGTGCACACGCACTGAAAAAATTCTTTAGCATTTTCAGAACAAATAAACAGAATGGCAGAAAATCGTGTTGATAAGTGACATGAGTGTACTCGCACTGGAGTTGATAACATATGAGCAATTTACGAAATGTATATATGTAATTAGTAACAAATGACATAAGTGCATACGTACTGAAGTATTGAATATACAGAATGAGTACAAATCATATTGAAAAATGAGAAAAGTGCACAGGCACTGAAGTTCAGTAGAAAACATATTAACACACAACATAAGTGCACATGCACTGTAGTTCAGAACATATCATTAAAATAAAATAATAAATAAAAAAATGTATATACAATATAAAAGACAAGAGTGCATATACTGTACTTGAGAACAAATCGAAAAAATGTCTTAGGCATTTTTGCAATAAATACACATAATGGCAAAAATCATATCGACAAGTGACATAAGTGTACTCGCACTGGAGTTCAGCGAATCAAAAAAAAAAAATGTATAACCCATGAACATAAATAATGTTAGCAAAAAAATGATTTTCACTATGTGACAAGAATTAGGATAGGAAAGGGAAGGATTGCATCATGGTTGTAGCACTTTAGATTGTACACAGCTGTTCTGAAAGTCCATATCTTTCCACAGAAGTACAACACTAAGTGACACAATTTGAAGTTTCTTTCCCATCAGAATTTACCAGTGTAGCCAAGACACTGAACTGTCGTACTAATGTTCCATGTTCTCATTTTGGCAGTACACTAGGTACACCAAACAGTGGGACCATAATAACGTCTTCATCGCTCGCGGTGGTGGACAGCATGTCGTGTCAACACCACGCTCTTACAAGGCACGCCAACGTAGAATTAGTGCAAAACCAAAGATAGTGCTCCATGATCACTAGGATAGACAGGACAAATGGACATTGCAGTAATTCAGGGTAGTTAGCTCATGAGGTGAAGGACATTAAGTCACATAATATTGACAATTACAGTCTTCATTAGTAGTGTGCGGCATTCATAGCCCAGTGATTGAACATTTCTGTACCATGTGTGTAGTATTACAGAAAAATGTTCATTAATTGTTTTACATAGAATCAGTAACCTTCTTTTCCTAGTTACAAAGCATTATTAAATAATCGCATTCTTTTCCAGTTACAAAGTATGCCATCGTTAATTAATTATTTGTCATTCCAATATAGTAATAATCATTAGCCTTTTCCTAATTACAAAGCATTATGAAGCAATCGCATTCTTTTCCAGTTACAAAGTATGGCATCGATAATTAATTATTTGTCATTTCAATAGTAATAATCATTAGCCTTCTCCTAATTGCAAAGCATTATGAAGCAATCGCATTCTTTTCCAGTTACAAAGTATGGCATCGTTAATTAATTATTTGTTATTTCAATAGTAATAATCATTAGCCTTCTCCTAATTACAAAGCATTATTAAACAATCACATTCTTTCCCAATTATAAAGCATAGTTAATCATTTGTCATTTCAATATAGTAAGAATCATATTCTTTTCCAGTTACAAAGTATCAACATTGAAAACAAGAGCTAATTAATGGCATAATTAATAACATAATTCATTGAGTGACATTAATTATTGGCACTCAGTGGCCATCAAGTATCGAATAGTATAAAACGTTGTTCCTCATTCAGTATTATTCAGATCATTAAGAAGTAATAACAATTCATTGAGTGACATTCAGATCATTACGAAGTCATTATTAAAAATCAGCTAATTACAGTCATAGCATTAATAATCATGGGCATTATAAGTAGTCTCATTACAATAAACCGTGGCAGTTATTAGCCAGTTACAAAGCATTATTTTATACATATATTTTTTTGTATCATTACGAAGTCATTACTGAAGTGACATACTATTCAGAGTTGATCAGTATTATTCAGAACTTTCTCAAACTGGTATCACTATTTGGGACTGGTAATACATTTTTTTGTTAGCAATGCATTGCGTTTGGTAATTATAAGAGAAAGCAAGAAGAGAAAAAACAAAAAAAATTGGTTCTGGGTTGTTCCTGTAAATGAAAAATTTGTAACGTCATTCGTCATGAGTCAGCTGTAGCAAGGTTGTGAAACAAGGCAGTATTGTGATCACATGTATAAATGATAGACACAAATGGGTAAAAAATGTAAGTGCTAGTACAGGTATAATAAGTAACAGGTTTAGTAAGTATCTTGAAAAGCTTCTGCTGGAAAAAAAAATACAAAATGGATTATTGACCTGAAAGAAGAAACGCACACTATGATGAAAAGTAGTGAACTTCGAATTAACAAGTAGTGAAATGTGTATAAACATGTGTTCCATAGCTGTCCTTTCCAAAACTTTCCAACATCCTACTATGCAATATAACACCTGCTGTCAAAACAAACTGCAACAAATACTTAAATAACTACGTAGCATAAATACATAACTTCAACATTATCCTCATCTGTAAAGAAAAAACTTCATTATCAATCACTTCATTATCCGTATTATCATAACTTCATTATTATCATCACCTGTAAAGAAAAACTTTATTATTCATAATAGCATATTCTTCATCATTATTCATCAGTATTCATTATCATCTGCAAAATATCACTTCATTACTCATTATACAACTATTCCTTATCTCTAGCATATTTCATCACTAAAACTAAGATGTGTAGTTCTGTCCGACATCCTGCATCAATCACCTTGTATTCTGAAAGAAAAAATTAGTTAAGACTGCTATTCTACGATGAGTATAGTATATTCTTGTTAATGCTTGTTAATCCTGATCCATTTACTCTTCCTCATAAAGTTATTGTATCTTCTATCGTTTATTCCGTAGGTGAAATTCCCATTTCTGTTGAATTTATTTCTTACACGCATCATTTCTTTCTGAAATTGATGAACAGAGATTAACGTCTTGCATTTAAATCATATACCCACTAAATAATGACTGGTTTATGGTGACACAATTAACCATACAGCATAACATGACAGACAACGTAATATGTCAAAGACATTGACTGTGTTCAAAGCCAAAATGTACAGAGAATATCACAATGCAGCAGCAAAAAATGTAAAAGTCACGATGTTGAGATGTCATAAGGCCCAAAAAAAAAATGTCAAAGTCGACTGGTGTGTGTTATATCTTAACTATTTCACAGTGCATACAAACAAAACAGGAAAACAATCATACATAAAAAAGTGGAAAATGTGCATGGTCTGATGTGTAACGACAAGAAAAGCGACCTGCTAACCTTACCTTGCCGGGCACTTGCCAAGAAAAAATACGATAATCATCAGTAATTAGTCAGGTGAAATAATTGCATTAGTAAATGGCATCATAGCATGTTACATCATAAAGTGATTTCATTCAATAAACGGTTTAATGTTTGAGATATGGTGATTGCCTTTCGATTTTCTGGTTCTCAAAGTTTCGACGTGTACAACATTGGGGCGAGGGATGCTGCGAATCCGATATGGACCTGCGTATAGAAGTTCAAATTTACTGCACTTACCTTTTAATTTGCTGGATAAATAGTGTGTACGTACTAATATTTTCTGTCCAACGTGAAAGTCGCGGCGTGTACAAACCTGTTTTTGCTGTCTTCTCCGGCGCTCTGCGGCACGATTGATGTTGTTCAGCGCAATGTCAATTATTTCGTGGTGTCGTAAGCGACGAGATGTAGGAAATTTTACAAATTCTTTAATTTTGTTTGGTGGTTCAACGTTTTTCAGTATAACAGACGGAGATAGCATAGTGGATTCATTTGGAATGGAATTAATTACATCTTGGAATGAGAGTATGTGTGTATCCCAATCAATATGTCTTTTGTGGCAGTATATTCGGCACAGCTTACCAATTTCTTTCATTAATCTTTCACAGGGGTTCGAAGAAGCGTGGTACTTGGATATATAGATCGGAGAAATGTTTCTGGCTCGTAACTTGCGTGTCCATATGCTACTACGAAATTGAGATCCATTGTCAGAAATTACTTTCATCACATGCCCTACATGAAATAGAAAATGTTTTACAAATGCTTTCGAAACAGTTTTAGCAGTAGCTTTGCGTAACGGAGTGAAAGTAACAAATTTTGAAGTGAGCTCAACAGCGACAAAGATGTAGCAAAAACCTCTGTTAGTTCTCGGAATCGGACCAAAAATATCTACTGCGGCCATGTGTCTTAATTTAACAGGTACAATGGAATATAAAGGAGGAATATGTGAAGTGGTGTCTGATTTAGCTTTCTGGCAAATTTTACAAGACGCTAAAACTCGTCGTATACGTTTCTCCATGTCGTTAAAATAACAGTTCTGTCTCAGTATAAGAAAACATTTTCGTGCTCCGTAATGTGCGTAACTTAAATGAGTGTACCAGATTAATTTGTTAACAAGTTCGTCAGGGATGCATAATAACCAATTGTTGCTGTCAGGATGAGAACGGCGAAACAGAATGTCATTGCGTACAGTGTAGTGGTTCCTAATCGTAACATTTTTCCTATCTTGCCAAAGGTGTTTAATTTCTTTCCACACATTGTCTTTATTTTGTTCTTGTGCTATGTCCTGTAATGACGATGAAATAAAATTTTCAAATGCTACTTGCTGAATGTACATGACACTGAAATTTGTTTTGCAGAAGTTGGTTGCTACGTCTTGCTGATTGTTGCCGAGAGAACGCGATAGTGCGTCTGCTATAACATTTTGCGTACCGGGAATGTGAACTATTGTAAAATTAAATTCCTGTAAATAAAGTTTCCATCTGCTTAATCTGTCGTGAGTGAATTTGGCCGAAAGTAAAAATTGTATCGCTCTGTGGTCTGTGTACACGGTGGTATGTCTACCATAAAGAAAGTGCCGAAATCTTGTAAAAGCCCATACAACACATAATGTTTCCAATTCTGTAACGGAGTAATTTCGTTCAGCAGGTGACAAAATGCGGCTTGCAAATGCGATGTTTTTAATTACTATTGAACCATCTTCTTCAATTTCCTGGAAAATGTGTACGCCTAAAGCGGTGTTAGAACTGTCGGTGGCAATGGAAAAATTTCTAGTAAGGTCTGGGTGCGATAAAAGTGGAGCATTCAACAAGGCTTCTCTCAGGTTCACAAATTCAGAATGTGCTTGCTTATCCCAAGACCAAATAGTGTTTTTACCTGTTAATTGGTATAGTCTAGGCGTGTCTAAAGCGGAGTGATGAATAAATTTACGAAAAAAGTTAATTAAGCCCAAAAAACTGCGTAGTTGCTTTTTTGTCGTAGGAACAGTAATGTCACGTAGAGCTTGAAGTTTTTCCGGATCAGGTGCAATGCCTTCCGCTGAAATTACGTGTCCAAGAAATTTTATAGAAGTTTTGCCAAAGTGCGATTTACTAAGATTAACTGTAAGTCCTTGTGCATAAAAAGTTTGTAACAGTTGTTCAAGAATCAGATTGTGATCAGACCAGTTAGCTTCTGCGATAAAAATATCGTCTACGTACGTCGTAATTCTGTCCTTAAGTTCTGTCGGAAGTATTGTGTTCAAACCGCGAATAAAAGCTGCAGAAGAAATAGTTAAGCCGAATGGTAATTTGCAAAATTGATAACAGTCGCCGAAACAGAGAAAAGCTGTATATTTTCTGCAATTTGGATGAAGTTGAATTTGCCAAAATCCCGATTTCAAATCTAATGTAGAATAAATAGCAGTACCGTGAAATTTCTGTAGCAGTTCCTCTAATGTCTGTGGTCGATCTGTTTCATTAATAATAATGTCATTAATGTGACGTGAATCAAGTACGAGGCGAAGTGAGCCATCTTTTTTCTTAACAATATGTAGCGGGTTTATGTACGGACTAACTGCTGGTTCTATAATTCCTTGATCAAGCATATCCTGCAATTCTTTTTTAACTTGTTCTCTGTGAATATATGGAATGGGATAATGCTTTGCTTTAAATGTGTCGTGCTGTTTCACTTGAAATTCATACATAAAACCGGACATAGTACCAGGAATGTTGTCAAAAACTGGAGCTTGCTGTAAAAGAATTTTGTGTAGTTGCATTCGTTCGTCGTCTGTAGTTGCACTGCTTTGTCTAACTTTATCGGAAATTATTTGCATTACGTCGTAGTCAGCTTCGTCTGGAGTATTATCGTTATGTACGTACGTATCCGTGAACAATGTGGGATTACTGTCTATGCTACGTGACACGGAAATGACCTCTATGCGGTTAATTGTTTGTTCTTCCGCAGATAATGAGTGCTGAAATTCTAAAGCCAATTGTACATCTTCATCCTTTAGCATTAAATAAGAATTTTGAAAGTCAATGACTGCGTCGTGTTGTACCAGAAAATTCGTACCTAAAATTACGTCTGTTGTCAATAAAGGAACAATCCAAAAATTAGAGTGGAAAGTATGACCTCCAATACAAAATGATAAATGCGTCTGTAATTTAACGTCTACTCCTTTACTCGATACTGCTCCTTTCACTTTTGTTTTGCCTAAAGGTAATGTCGGATAAGTATTCTCTTTGTTGCACTCGTTAAAAGTCTCCTCATTTATTACTGATATAGGTGATCCGGAATCAATTACTGCTGAGAATTTTGATGAACCAATTTTAATTTCGATGACAGGATGTGAAATAGTTTTCTGAACAAATGGTCTTTCCTGCAAGAGAGTGTCTCTGATATCGTCAAAAGTAATTACATTTTCGTGAACAACATTTTGCTTGTCAAAGGTAGTGCTTGTGTTATTGGAAGATGCGATCTGTACAGTATCTAGTCAGATTCTATCTGACGTGTTATTATTATTAGGAGGATTCTGTGGCATTTCGACTATTTGAACTGTCCTATTACTTCTTCCAGACGTATTACGCTCTGGATGGTACCTACTGTCGGGTTCATTCATGAGAATAGGTTCTTGTTGATTACTTTGTTGCTGGTAAGACCGACTGTTATTATATGTACGCTGATAATTGTGTTCATCGTTTTTACATCTGTCGTGATAGTCATTCCTATACGGTACATTGCGATAGGAATTGAAATATTGTCTTCTTTGTACGTAGTTGTTTCCTTGCCGTCGTGCGTTACTATTTGTTGGATCTGTGACTATATGTGCACGCGGCGGAACATTAAAGCCTGGTTGACCTTGTGCATTACATTGTTGGTTACGTATACTAACCGGTTGACTTTCATGCTGTTGCGGTGGAAAACTTCTATTGTTACCAAAATGTGCTTCCTGTTGCTGAAAATTTTGACGATATTGATAATCTGAATTTTGTCTGTGATTTAAGTTCTGGTAGTTGTCGTTCCTAAAGCGTCTGTTACTTTTCCTATTGAAATTACGTCCCTGATCATAATTACTGTAGGTTTGTTGACCTTGGTTATTATACGAAAAGTTTTTGTTTACAAATGAATAATCAGATTGCTGTACTTCTAAAAGCTGCAACAGATCCCTAAATGCTGAAATGTTTTCTTTTTGCTGACCAGTTAAAAGTGACACTCGTAATGACCGTGGTAATTTGGAAATGCATAATTGTATAAGTGCGGATTCACTGTACGGTTCACTTAGGTACTGGTTCTGTTGCACCATGTGCTCAAAAAATTGCGTTACACTGGGAAAATTTGAGTTTTCATAGTTTGGCAAGCTAATTAACTGATCTTTAATTCCGCGCTGTGTCGTCTTCGACCAGTACGCTGATAGAAAAGCATTCTGAAATTCCTCTACTGAATAGCATTGCCTCGCGATCGATCTCATACGAGTTGCCGGTTCTCCTTCCAAAAAGCTGCAAATAAATTCAAGTTTATGCGTAACAGGCCAAGTCGGTGGAAGAGCAAAGCTAAATTGTTGAATCCAATCCAGTGGGTGAATCTGCGTTCTATCGTTTTTAAATACTTTAAACTTTCTTACTGACAGAAAATGTTTGTAATCGAAATTATCATCTCTGTATGATGCAACAGGTTCAGGATCGTAAGAGTATCTATTGAACTGTGGTTGTTCGGAATCTAAGTCCCTTACTCTCTGTAGATTACTCAAATTATACGCACTGCGTGAGTCTGGCAAATGTTCGAAAAGTAGCGCCTGCTGTGATGTGTTATTAACTGAAATATTTTTAATCTCTGTTACTTCTTGCTGTAAACTCGACAGTTTTCTACGCAACGTGTTGTTAGACGAGTCGATCTCATTAATTGTCTGCTGCAAATTTTGAAATTCAGGTGTTTGGTTAAATGAAATCGGTGCAGTATCGTCTGATTTATTATCATTACTACTTTCAATAGCATCAATACGACTGGCTAATTCATCATATTTTTCAGTCAGTATTTTTGCCTGATCATCGGTTTTAGAATCGGACGCATTAATCTGTTTTTGCAACTTACGCGTAGTTTCGCTCAGTTTTTTAACATCAGCTTTGATGACATCGCAATCCTGTGTTAGTTCTAATTGTTCGAATCTGTCTGTCACTGTTTGAATATCTACTGTGTGTGTATCTGTTTTTGATTTAAGATTGGAAATTTCGTCACGTAATTCTGTGTTCGACTGTTTGATGGAATTAATTTCGTCGGACACTGAGGCAATATTGTTGTCTACGTATGTCTTCGCTTTCGCGAACATTTTACGTTTGTCTTCCTGTCTCTGTGCAGTGATTGTTTCCATGACTTGTCGTTTTACTTTGTTTTGATCTTGAATAAATTTGCGGAAACGCGTATCACTGTTTTGTATGTGGAGATTAAAGCGTTCGTCAATCTGAGTGTTCTGTTGTTCGAATTTCGCGTCGATCTTTTCATCCATTGTGCGCGAAAGTTCTGCTGTCATTGCTTTAAACTCGTCGCGTAATTGTGTAGCCTTTTCAGAGCATTGTTTAGCGACTCCGCTAATTTCGTCTCTGAGTGTTTCTGTTGCGGCTGTTTGCATTTCCCTTAATTCTTGCGCAACAGACTTAATTTCTTCGCTATTTTTTCGTGAACAAGCCTCAATTTCCACGCGCAACTGTTCCTTAGTGTCATGGCACTGCGCGGCAACGGCTCTAATTTGTTCACTAAGCTGCCTGGAATTGTCGTCTAATTTTTCATTTAACTGTCTGGAATTGTCGTCTAATTTTTCATTTTGTTGTCTGACCTGTTCACTAAGTTGTTTGGAATTTTCATCAAGATTCTCTAATTTTTCGCTCTGTTGTTTGAAATTGTCTAATTTCTCACTTTGCTGTTGTAGCAAACTTGTCATAATTCGTACCAAGTCAAAATTAGCGGTTATATTCTCTGTGCTGTTTAGTGATGGATCTGGAATTGTCTCGTTTTCTGTAACCATTTGGTTATTCTGAGATTTACAAAAAGGTTTGCCAGTTAAACATACACTGTCAGTCCCTATTTCGGAATTAAATAAATCCGTCGTACTTTCACTACACTGACCATTTTCATTCGAAAAATTTGTCTGTTCGTCACGTGAATTTAGTAAACCGGTTGTGTTAAGCTGGGCAGCGCTCATTACAATAGTGCGCCCCGCGTCATCAATTGTCGTCAAATCTACAGAGGACATAACCGAGTTCGTTTGTTCATCATTAAGACAAAAATCATCATTAGTGGTTGTAATGCACTGATTGTTAGTGAACGCAGGATTGTCATCATTACACTGCGTGTCACATGTCCTATCGGTAAAGTCGTTTGAGCCGGTAATTTCGTTCGTAATACCTCGCGATACACTATTCACAGTCTTTCGCGGCATTTTTACAATAGTCACAAATATTCACAAAACAAATAAGCACAAATGCAAAAACAACACACAAATACAACAGAGCAACGAATTGCCGTTGACCTGTAGAAAGAAAGTCACAAGATTAGTAAAAGCGTAGCGCCAAATCCTAATTATATCTAAGCAAATAAGAGCAGATTTCTGACTACTTTTCGGAAGACTCTCAACGAAATACGATCCTGGACTGGGTGTCGCCAAGTGTAACCTCCCCACCGAAATTTTATATGAGTCAATATTATTTAGAAATGGGAGCCAAGAAGCAATATCGTTTCCACAGAAATATTTGAATAAAAATAAATATAGTAATAAATGGGACCCAAGCGTAACCTCCCTAGCAATGAAATATAATGACAATAAAAATGTGAGAATCGCAATCTGACCCAAGTATAAGCTCCTCACAAAAAAATGAAAGTCCATTCAGTGATAAGAAAATGAAACTTCAGTGACAATGAAAATTCAATTAAACCGAAATATCGGTCTTTGGCCCTGTGCACATCAGAATTAAATTCTTACCTCATTGTAACTGCTAGTCAAATTTCTGCTCTTATTCTTGCGCACAGCTTGGAGGAACTGCATTGCAAATAATAATATTCCTTTTTTTTTTAAAATTTAACTGAAACTTTTCTTTAAGGGAAGTGGAACGAAATCGTTAATTCAATTAAATAAATTTTTTTTTGTAAAATGCTTTGAAATCAAAATTATTATTGGAGCGCTTGTTGGAAATTAATTACAATAAATAAACTTTACATTATCTGATGATTACCTTAATTAACAATATACCTCATTCAGCCTCTTGACCAGAATGCCATGTCGACAGACTACATCACACAACCGCACTGGGCTGCTACTACTACTACAACTGAACTGCTCGCAACACTCGCGCGGTCAAGCGCAGACTAACCACGATTATAGGCTCTCTGGTCAAAGATTTTAACGTGCCTCACCATCGCTGCTATGTTACATACGTGTTTCAAAATAAATAAAAAAAAGCATGGCGGTAACAGTTTTGACATCATAATTGTTCGACGAACCGGCGATGGTGGACACTGAGGTGTGGGAAACTGTTCAGAAACTAAATATGACGTGGCGATGCCATTTTAAATTTAGGACAACTGGAATGGCTCCATCATCTTGGATGTTTTTGAATTTTACGCCTTTTTAAAGTTAGGAAAAGTATTATGTAAATTGGTGGTGGAGCGGGGAGAAACGAAACGAAAGGGATGTGACTACTGACGTCAGCTGAATCGGGACTTTATGTGGAATCAGCGATGTCGAGTGAAAATGTGCGCTGGACCGGGATTCGAACCCAAGATCTCATGCTTACTAGGCAGCTGCCTTAACCACTGCACCACCCAGACACAGTGTTTATTGTAGTTACGCGAACTATGCCGGCCGGTGTGGTCGAGCGGTTCTAGGCGCTTCAGTCTGGAACCGCGCGACCGCTACGGTCGCAGGTTCGAATCCTGCCTCGGGCATGGATGTGTGTGATGTCCTTAGGTTAGTTAGGTTTAAGTAGTTCTAAGTTCTAGGGGACTGATGACCTCAGATGTTAAGTCCTATAGTGCTCAGAGCCATTTGAACCATTTTTACGCGAACTATCAGGGAATGCCTCTCGGCCCACCCACATTGCCACCTAGCGCTGTCCATGCACAGTCCCAATCCATGCCCTTACTGCTCACTACTTTGAGAGTGTCGCAGGAAGTCGGACGTAGTTGTGCATCCGCACTGAAGGTGGTGGATTCATTGCCCTTCGAGATGAATCAGTTACATTAATGTATTTTGCCTGTTCTTTCTGACGGGCCCGAAAGAACAAACACCATGCGGAATCTGCAGCTGTGATATGTATTATGTAAAATGAAGGTGGATGAGGGGGGGGGGGAGGAAGGAAAAGAAAGGAAAGGAAAAGAACCGTTGAATCCATCAACTTCAATACGGATGCACATTTACGTCCGACCTCCTGCTGGAATTTCAGACAAGCGAGCGTGGAGGACATGGACGCGGCTGCAGGTCGGTGACGCAGTCGAGATGCACACCTAGATCCGTGCAACTGCAATAAACATTCTGTCCGAGTGATGCAGTGCTTAATGCAACTGCCTAGAAGCGGGAGATGCTTGGTTCAAATCTCAGTTCAGCACACATTTTCACTTGTCGCCACTAATCTTGCATAAAGTTCCGATACAGCTGACATCAATAGTCACTGACTTTTCCTTTCTTTTCTCCCCCTTTTACCTTCAATTTACACAACATGTATCACAGCTGCAGATTCCGCAAAGTGCGTGTTCTTTCTGACATGTCCAAAGGAACAGACTCCATGCATTAATGTAAGTTAGGAAAAGCATTATAATTCCGCCATCTTGGATTGGGATATCAGAGAAGTGTGGAAGGAGTGATGGAGCAAATATGGCAACGCTACGTGGTGTCGTAGGGAAAGTTGGTCAGGGAAATCTGTCAACAATGCAGCCTGAGCCAGAGCTCTCATTATACACTGCTGTAATGTGAAACGACCCCTTTGAAAAATTATACATGACTGTGCTTAAACTGACACACAATATTTTTTAGGGCAACGCAATCTGACTTTCAGAAATCCCTACAAAGGAATGGCCCTGACTAATATTAACCTATACCTTTCACAAATCACTTACCTCACAAAAATCTTCATTACTCGAACTACTGCAATACAGCGAGCGCCACTACTGCCAGCTAAATAAAAGATTCAAACTACTGAAGGCACTAACTTCTGATAGGCATAGTTAGCAAATGAAAGATTTTAATAGAGAACAAACAATGTATTTACCTTAATAATCATAATATATATAGCAGTTCATGCCATCCAGTATTACCAATTTCAAAACTCCGCCATCTCTCTCCCCACATCCACCACTGCTGGCGGCTCACCTCCAACTGCGCAACGCTACGCGCTGTTCACATCCAGCTGCCGCTGCCCAACACTACAATGCCAGACAACAATGCAAACTAGCTACAGACTGCACACAGCACAGCCAGTGATTTTCATACAGAGCGCTATGTAACGTTGCCAATAAGAAAACATAAACAGCCTACTTACAAATGTTCTGACATAAGGCAGTGATGTGCTGCTTGACACAGTTATAGCAATGCAAAGTGACATGAAATGAAATGAGCACGTAAGGTCGGTTGTAATCAAGGCTAATGATCGGCTTCAGTTTATTGGGAGAACTTTGGTTCAAATGGTTCAAATGGCTCTGAGCACTATGCGACTTAACTTCTGAGGTTATCAGTCGCCTAGAACTTAGAAATAATTAAACCTACCTAACCTAAGGACATCACACACATCCATGCCCAAGGCAGGATTCGAACCTGCGACCGTAGGGGAGAACTTTAGGAATGTGTAACTCATATATGAAAGAGACTGCATACAGAACGCTTCTGCGACCGATTCTTCAACACTGTTCCAGTATTTACAATCCCTGTCACGTCGGATTAAAGTAACACGTCTAAACAATTCACAGGTAATCTGGTAGATTTATCAAAAAATGGTTCAAATGGCTCCGAGCACTATGGGACTTAACGTCTGAGGTCATCAGTTCCCTAGAACTTAGAATTACTTAAACCTAACTAACCTAAGGACATCACACACATCCATACCCGAGGCAGGATTCGAACCTGCGACCGAACGGTCGCGCGGTTCCAGACCTTAGCGCCCAGAACCGCTCGGCCACCCTGGCCGGCTGGTAGATTTGTCACCAGTAGGTTAGAGTAACATGCAAGTATTAAGAAAATGCTCTGGGAACTCGAATGGGGAATCCATGGCGCGAAGAAGACGCTCTTTCCTCGAAACATTACTCTGAAAGTTTAAAGAACTGGCATCTGCGTCAGATTGGAGAATGATTCCATTGCTGCCGCCATACATATTGCGTAAGGACCGTGGAGATAAGAAAAATCAGGGCTCGTACAGAAGCGTACAGACGATCTCTTTTTCATCACTCCATTTGACGAGAGTAACAGGAAGGTGAATGAATAACAGTAGCACAAGAGACTCTCCGCCATACACCGCGTGGTAAGTTTATGTATATGTAGATGAGGTCACAGTGACGTAGCTACTGTCACTGGTCTCATCCCCCTCCTGAACACCTGTCCGTGCCCATCCCATTTGCAACTCAACGAAACGACGCCCATAAATCGTGTGTGACGGTCAGGCGTCCAGCTACCTCTCTGCCCGCCCACATGTACGCATACTACATCACATAATTTTTGAAAATATGGCGATTTTTAAAACTCTTTTAGACTTACCTTGTCTCTTCCTTCGAAGTCCAACACGATGGTCTTCTGTTTGACCTTTTATTAGCTTGGTGCATAAGTTCATAGTGTTTTTGTTTTGTACATTGTTATTGCGGTTGCTACAGGTTTATTTGGCGACTGACATTTTTTAATTGTAGTTCACTGTTGCTATTTGAGTTTACCTATTTTGTCATTTGGAGATAGTGAGTGGACTTGTGGACGCTAGGAAAAGGAATGCCAAGCGGATAAATCGGAACATTTCCGACATACTCTTCTGTTCGAGTTCATTAGAGGGGTGACGGCAGCGGAGGCAGCCAGAAACATTTGCGCCGTGCATTGGTATAACAACATTGGGCAAAGCGCGGCAAGAAAATGGTTTTCTCGTTGTGAGGAGGCTCGTTTTGACATTTGTCACTCTCCATGTTCAGGAAGACGTCCGGGATTTCATGAAGATCGTTTAAACGCATTAATCCACAATGATCCATGTCAGTGTACTCGAGGACTGGCAAACGTGATAAACTGTGATCATTCCAACATCGTGCAAGGGGGAAGGTCCAAAAATAGGGTGTATGGGCACCGCGTGCTGTAAGCTAGACTGGCAAAATACTCTACACAAGAGTTTGGTTGGAAAGTGACTGTACACCCATCTTGTTCACCTGATCTTGCGCTCTCAGGTTTTCGCCTTTTCTGCTCTCTGTCCAACAACCTTCAAGGAACTTCCTCTCCGGATGGAAATGCGCTCCGAACATGGCTCGACGAGCTCTTCACCTCAAAACCATGTGCTTTTTACAGTTGTGAAATCTAAAACCTACCACAGCGTCGTCAGACTGTTGTAAATAGTGAAGGAGAATATGTTATTAATGCCTAGAGTCTCTGTTATGTGTATCTGTTGCGTTTATGAAACTTATGGAAAAACGCAACAAACTTATGCACCAACCCAATATTTTCATGTGGTCACGATATTTGTGCAGGTCTTCAAATGGTTCAAATGGCTCTGAGCACTATAGGACTTAACTGCTGAGGTCATCAGTCCCCTAGAACTTAGAACTACTTATACCTAACTAACCTAAGGACATCACACACATCCATGCCTGAGGCAGGATTCGAACCTGCGACCGTAGTGGTCACGCTTTTCCAGACTGTAGCGCCTAGAACCGCTCGGCCACACTGGCCGGCTGTGCAGATCTTCCAAACTCCTTGTAGAGTTGGGCGTTATGACTACCTCTTCACAGTATATTTATTTCCTCATGAATTTTGTTGAAAATGATCCACTGCAATTCAAAAGGAGCAATGATTTGCGTAATTATAATACCAGAAAGGAAAAAGGACATTTATTGCTCCACATTAAGATTGTCTTTAGCACAAAAAGACATGCAAATGCTGATCGTGCATAATGATTCATGGAACATGAGACTGACTAATCAACTATCTAACTAAGAACGCCATTGGTCTCTCTTTCAGTGTATAGACAGTTTCTTATCTGACAGTGCAAAGAGTTCGATTTGGTGTCTCTATTGTTACCCAGAAAGTATTCACGGAACAAGTTTTTAAGTCCTACCAGCGTAGCGTGCTGTGACAAAAGATAAAAAAAGTGAAGATATTCTCAACAGCTTCGAAATACATAGTTGTTCCTTGATTAGTCTTCGAGGACTAAATTTAAATAGACACTTCATTACTTTTTGCACACCAATGAATACGACGGTCATGATGTATTCTCCGTAATAGTCTTGGCCCAAATGCTTCCTCGAATCGAGACCTAGGTATTCACTTAATTGATGTTCATATACTAATGCAGATTGATCTTTGTCTTGGCTAAATGAGGTAAACGATTTGCATATCTTTACGTCAGAATGATTTTCAACACAATCTTTCATTATTCTGACACAACGAAAAACTTCTCTTGACTGATCTCTTTCACTTATTTTTCTGCTTTTCCTTACAATTTTAATTTTTCCTCATTTTTTTCTTTTTCTTTCAATTTTTTCAATTTCACCCATCATCGGGGGCATCTCTCCGGTCATCCCAGCCTAATTACTTCCTACTACTATCACTGGATGGTTTGCTTAATTGTGTGGTTATTATCTTCCACATATCCTCTGACACAACATATAGCAACGCGCAGCAGTTCTGAAGAGTACAGAGGTTCCTGCAACACCACACGCCGTTGCTTAGCATCAATCTGAAACGAGACGACTGGCGAGTAACATAATCGAGTCTAATCCCAGACGACAAAATCTTAGGAAAATTGTGAAATGCTGTGAGAAGACAGAACAAAGACAGAACGTAAGTCATCTGAGTTCCGCCAATTCATGGCACCTAAATTACAAGTGTCAAACCGATTACACCTTTCTGTGGACGGGTAACGTAAATTTTCACAGCCATGTGTATACAATTAACATGGAGACCTTCGACACTGCAGTTATACAGTGAGGTGACAAAAGAGAGATACCCCTAATAGCGTGTCGAATCTCCTTTTGCGCGTCGTAGTGCAGCAACTCAGCGTGGTTGGGCTCAAAAAGCCGTTGGAAGTCCTCTGCAGAAATACTGAGGCTATGCTGCCTCTGCAGCCATCCATAATTCCGAAAATGTTACCAGGGCAGGATTTTGTCCACGAACCAACCTCTCGATTGCACCCTATAAATGTTCGATGTGATTCGTGTCGGGAGATCTCGGTGGCAAAATCATTCGCTCAAGTTGTCCAGAATATTCTTCAAACCATTCGAGAAGAATTGTGGGCCGGTGAGGCGGCGTATTATCATCCATAAAAATTTCATCGCTGGAAAGCTGCAAATAGTTGCCAGGTAGCCGAACATAGCTATTTCCAGTCAATGATCGGTTGAGTTGGACTGGAGGACCCAGTCCATTCTATTACGGAGCCAACACGAGCTTTGCACAGTGCCATGTTGACAAATTGGATCCACGGCTTCGTGGGGTCTACGCCACACCTGAACCCTACCGTCAGCTCTTACCAACTGAAATCGGGAGTCATCTGACCAGCCCACTGTTTTCCAATCATCCAGAATGCAACCGCTATGGACACGATCCCAGGAGAGGCGCTGCAGGTGATGTCGTGCTGTTAGCAAAGGCACTCGCGTCGGTCGTCTGCCGCCAAAGCCCATTAACGCCAAATTTCGCAGCACTGTCCTTGCAGATACGTTCGTCGTACGTCCCACACTCGTTTCTGCTGTTATTTCACGCATTGTTGCTTGTCTGTTAGCACTGACAACTCTACGCGAATGCTGGTGATCTCGATTATTAACTGAAGGGCGTAGGCCACTGCGCTGTCCGTGGTGAGAGGTAATAGCTGAAATTGGGTATTCTCGGCACACTCTTGACACTGCGGATGTCGGAATACTGAATTCTCTAAAGATCTCCGAAACGGAATGTCCCACGTGTCCCGCTCCTACTACCATTCCGAAAAGCCTGTTAATTCCCGTCGTGCGACTATAATCACGTCGTTAACTTTTCCACGTGAATCATCGGAGTACAAATGACAGCTCGGCCCTTTTACACCTTGTGTGTGCGATACTACCGCCATCTGTACATGTGCATGTTGCTATCCCATGACTTTGATCACCTCAGTGTATTCAGTGCTATTAGACTTTGCAAACCACTCATCGAGATTATTTAACAAAGTTTGACTGACATAGTTTGTGTTGGATAAGCATGAAATTTATAAATCTTGGTATTACAGGAATATCAGAATACTAGAAACTATTCATTCTACTTTGAAGTTTCCGTGCCATATGATCTCTCTATTTGAACGTACAGATAGTGTTCGACAAGTCGAATGTGTCACTGTGGTGTCGAGGGACACACAGTTTCGATCCACATATGTTTTTTATAAGAATTCCTAACTACTTCAGATAAATTTCAAACATTACTGCCGCGCTGTCTGACCCGCCTTGTCACGGTCCGCGCGGCTCCCCCCGTCGGAGATTCGAGTCCTCCATCGGGCATGGGTGTGTGTGATGTCCTTTGCGTGAGTTAGTTAGATTTAGTAGTGTGTAAGCTTAGAGACCGATGACCTCAGCACTTTGGTCCCATAGGCTCTTACCACAAATTTCCAATTTTTTCCAAACATTAAACTGTTATTCTGTGAAAAGGTAATTTGCCTTTAAAATCGTAAGTATCTTAGAAACGGAGTGAAACGGAACTTGAAATAGTTTCTGAATCAGTGCAGTAGAAATAGCGACCAGCACCGGCGTCGCACGGGCGGCACTGAGCATCTATGGCCGGACAGCGTGTCTGGCGTGCAGTAATTTTGTTTACCGGCACTATGTAGGGTTATGATTAAAAATCGGAGAACTAAGTTAGGTAACTGAATATCATCAGTTTCATATAAATTAAACATTTTAAGCAGCACACGGCATTTGCCGGCATTCTGCAGTGCTCAAAAGGGCGTGAGCGCACTGCCTGACCGCAGCTCGCCACCAATGTTATAGAGGAGCATCATATGCGCCGCGCCTCCTCGGCCCCAGGTTGTCGGCGTTGCGGTCGCGCCATTCTGCCGCGAGTATCAAAATCTCTACACTGCTTCCTGAGAGTAGCCTTCACCTACAGAAAAAATGCGGCGTGGGGACAGTAATTCATCACACACACACACAAAAAGAAAGTGAGGCCAAGAATGAGTAGTGAGACATGAACGAAAGTTGGTAGGCATGTTTCTACATCTTAAACACCTATTTAAATTTTTAAATTTCGCACCAGTCGCATAAGACTGACGCTAGTAGCGCCGTTTTGAGAATGGAAATTAAGTTTGCTTTTAAATTCACGCTGTAAAGGTCGTGAATGGTAGTTCCTTTGGCACTGGACGTGGTGTGTCGATGTTAGTCAAGAATGCCTTTAAGACGAAAATGACGCCATCATAACACCTCACTGAAGTTGAACGAGGTCGTGTAGTAGGACTACAAAGAGTTGGCTGTTTCTTCCGCGATGTTGCAGAAAGACTTGGCAGGAAAGTAGCCACTGTAAATAATTGGTGGCAGTGGTGATCACGAGAGTGTACAGTCGCAAGATGCCCGGGCTTCAGACTCCGGAAGGCCACGCTGCACTACCGAGAGGGAAGACCATCGTGTTTGGCGCATGGCTCTGGCCCATCGCACTGCATCTGCAGCAGCAATCTGAGGAGCAGTTGGCACCAGAGTGACTCAACGCACTGTTACAAATGGTTACTTCAAGGACAGCTCCGAGCCAGGCGTCCTGTAGCGTGCATTCCACTGACTCCAAATCACCGCAATTTCTGACTTCAGTGGTGCCAAGCGAGAGTTCATCGGAGGGCAGGGTGGAGGTCTGTTGTGTTTTCTGATGAAAGCCGGTTCTGCCTCGGTGCCGCTGATGGCCGTGCGTCGGTCAGGTGGAGGCCAGTTGAGGGCCTGCAACCAACAACCCGTCTGCGTGCTGGACACGCTGGACCTACATTATTTTGGGATGCGATTTCGTACGACAGTAGCAGCGCTCTCGTGGTGTTCCTGCACGCCCTGACTTTCAATTTGTACCTCAGTCTGGTGATTCGACCCGTTGCAGCATTAGAAAATTGTAACGAAATGCAGGAAGATCTGCAGCGGATAGGCACTTGGTGCAGGGAGTGGCAACTGACCCTTAACATAGACAAATGTAATGTATTGAGAATACATAGAAAGAAGGATCCTTTATTGTATGAGTGTATGATAGCGGAACAAACACTGGTAGCAGTTACTTCTGTAAAATATCTGGGAGTATGCGTGCGGAACGATTTGAAGTGGAATGATCATATAAAATTAATTGTTGGTAAGGCGGGTACCAGGTTGAGATTCATTGGGAGAGTCCTTAGAAAATGTAGTCCATCAACAAAGGGTGTGGCTTACAAAACACTCGTTCGACCTATACTTGAGTATTGCTCATCAGTGTGGGATCCGCACCAGATCGGGTTGACGGAGGAGATAGAGAAGATCCAAAGAAGAGCGGCGCGTTTCGTCACAGTGTTATTTGGTAACCGTGATAGCGTTACGGAGATGTTTAACAAACTCAAGTGGCAGACTCTGCAAGAGAGGCGCTTTGCATCGCGGTGTAGCTTGCTCGCCAGGTTTCGAGAGGGTGCGTTTCTGGATGAGGTATCGAATATATTGCTTCCCCCTACTTGTACCTCCCGAGGAGATCACGAATGTAAAATTAGAGAGATTAGAGCGCGCACAGAGGCTTTCAGACAGTCGTTCTTCCCGCGAACCATACGCGACTGGAACAGGAAAGGGAGGTAATGACAGTGGCACGTAAAGTGCCCTCCGCCACACACCGTTGGGTGGCTTGCGGAGTATAAATGTAGATGTAGATGTAGATGTTGTGTTGCCATTCATGAACAGTATTCCAGGGGTATTTTCCATCAGGATAACGGTCGCCCACATACCGCTGTCGCAACCCAACATGCTCTACAGAGTGTCGACATGTTGTCTTGGCCTGCTCGATCACCACCTCTGTCTCCAATCGAGCACATATGGACATCATTGGACGACAACTCCAGTGTCATCCGGATGCAGCATTAACTGTCCCGGTGTTGACGGAGCAAGTACAACGGGCATGGAATTCATTCCCAGAAACTGTCATCCGACACCTGTATAACACAATGCATGCATGTTTGCATTCAACATTCTGAGGACTACATCGGTTATTAATGTACCAGCACGTTACATTTCCAATGGCTTATCTCACCTTACATTAACATGTGATCTTGCAATAAGTATTAAATATATTACCTAGACAAATGTATTCCAAACATCTGATTACTCTTCATTAATTATTTTTTGGTATTGCTATTTTTACATCAGTGTAAATATGTATGGTTTTTGGTAATAACAGTTTCGTGTGGTGCATCGTCTCGGTGCAAGTCTTTCAATCGGGCAGCACTTCGGCGAATAGCGCCTCCTAAGCCAGTTACCCAAGTGGGAAAAATGACAAACAGTTTTACGTGGATTCCGAAATATATTTCGTTTCTGGCGAATCTCCACATCACTGGGAGGAGGTTGCTAGGTTAAACAAGAATCTGTAGTCCTACCAGGAGTCGATCCCACTCCCTTTCGGTTACCAAGCTCACGGTTTGCCGGTAGTCAGCCAAAGCCGACTTTGGTTCAAAAATTGTTCAAATGGCTCTAAGCACTATGGGACTTAATATCTGAGGTCATCAGTCCCCTACTCGTAGAATTACTTAAAACTAACTAACCTAAGGCCATGACACACCTCCATGCCCGGACTTCAGTACTGCATTGGCAGATTGAGACGTGCAGTAGAGTACTGCAACGCTTTATGTTTGACCGGCTAGAGCTCGCCTGCTGAAGGGGGCACCGATTATCACTTAATACGGCGGTGGACCGAACCACTAGTGTCCGGCCTGACAGGACTCGGCTCGCTCACGCACTCGCTCCATGTCCGTTGTCCAGACACCGGGTGCTTGAATAATCGAGCATGACCGGTAATCGCTGAACTGTCGCCTCACCTCGCCGCACTGCACAAACCCAACGCCTCTTCCTCTCTCTCTCTTTCTCTTCCTTTCTCTCTTTCTTTCCCTGTCTCTCTCTCTCTCTCTCTCTCCTTTGCACCACAAAATTTACGTTTCAAAGAACGGTTTCATGACACAGTTAACTTCATGCAGTGCGTGGAAAATAATTTTGTATTAAGTATAAGCACAGAAAGAGAGACTCGTTCCGAACAGAAGATTTATTCTGTTTGTTAATAATAGGAAACTGCATTCGCTTCAAATAAATACTTTCCCTGATGTAAAGAAAGCATACGAAGAACATTATACACTGCTGGAAAAACAATAGCGCACGTGAAAAGATGATGTCGATTTTAATCCAGTGACGGCATATGCCACCTGGGGTATAGTAGATGTGCTGACAATGGCATCTACGTCGTCCGCCGACAGATAGCGTAGTCGCACAGCTACCAGAGCACCATCCGTGTCTGCGGAATGCTCACAGCCAGAAGGCTCAGTGTGGTGCGAACTTAAAGCAAGCAGGCAGCCATGTCATGGAGACCCACTCGTTCTTCCTACAGCCAACTCAGCGAGTTTGAAAGGGGTCAAATTGTGGCCTTCCGAGTGGCAGGAAGGTACTTTCGGAGAACTGTCACACAAGACGGATGTGCTGCGTCAGTTGTGCAACGATGTGACGATCTGATGTCAGGGTGTGGGTATGGCGAATGCCCAGTGAACGTCATCTTCCAGCGTGTGTAGTGCCAACCATGAAATTCGGGGGCAGTGATGTTATGGTGTGGTCGTGCTTTTCATGGAGGGGGCTTGCTCTCCTTGTTGTTTTGCGTGGAACTGTCACAGCACAGGTCTACACTGATGTTTTAAGCACCTTATAGTGTCAGAAGTATCCTCCACCACACACCGCTAGTATCATGAGATGTAGATGCATAACTGTAGTATGTACTGCTTGATCTTCGCACAACAAATCTTTAATTATTGCTTTTTTATCAAACTAGGCCATAGTTACCGAATTTTCCGTCTTTACTCTTTCACAGGCAGACATTTAAACTCTCTAAGCATTCTGTCGCGAAGCAACAGTTCACAAATGTGCTTGACTTTGCTCCATGCGGCCTGGAAGTATAAAAGCATTCCATAGTCCTTATTCAATACCAGAGGCAGATAACGTTTTGAATGTCCACTGATTACGAGTTTATAGATGTCACTTTCCTCGAGAGGCACTCTTACGCTTCCTGATTTACTGGTCTGTACAAGTTATCTCACTTGCATTATAGAAGTGTTTGCATCCTTACATTGTTTAATATGCTTGTTTTGGAGCCCAAAGTTCCCACACTTGACATCTCACTGAATTGTTATGCCTAATTGTTTGTGTTACAGTTGGTCCCGCTCCCATCCGTGGCGCGAATTTCGTCAAGAATGTCATGATGGTTTGAACCACTGCTGGGAAGATCAAACCGCACTCCACGCACATTTGGCGCCGCATGAAAGCTTTCCAACTGCTAGCGTGGCCTCTAGAACATCCTGGCCACGACTTGGCCCAACAAGTCCGCGAGTCTGCTTCCCCCATCGACTACTCCTCCATGCCACCAAGGTCCCCTGTGTCGTTTGCTGTTGGCACTTGGTTTGTTCTCATTACCTGAAGCTTATCTGCCAATTTTCGAATTAAAATTGGGGCCTCAGATCTCGTCTCTGGCTGACCCTGCACCGAGACACTGTCTGATTTAACGAGTCATGTGGAACGCTCGTTGTCATATTCCGCATTGTCGTTACAGTGGCTGCTGTTGTGTCACCTGCTGCACAGCTCAGGGGCGCAGCCCAGACCGCGCGTAAGACGCATCGACCGTCCAGCGTCCTGCGGCAGCTTTAGTGGCTGTGCAAGCATTCAAATGTTTCCAGGAACTGTACATAATTATCACAACTATTGTGTGGCACTGCAACTAACTTTCCCCAAAAATAACGTGATGACACTCATTCTATACCCACCACAAACAGTTCAATAACTATACCTGCATCAACACAATTAATTTCACCAATAATGGCAGAGTCCTTTCATTGTGCCATGATATGGTTGATATTTATTACCGCTCTAGACGTCCTGCTACAAAAGAAATTTGTTCTTGTTTGCTGTCCAGAATACTACTAAGACATCCACAAATTTCGGTATGAATAGTTTCAGACTGTAGTGGTACTTGAATTACGTAACCATTATGGCACCTCACCACAACCTCTCGATAGCAGCAATATTCTACTGTGTTTCTGTAAAATAGTTAACATATTACTGTGACAACATTCAGATTTGATTTCATTAATGTAGAGGTACTTCGATACATCGATATGTATATATTGCAATGATATTATTCTTATGTGTATTCTTTCTTTTGTCACTATAATCACTGACGTACTTGTAACTAGGATTTTTGGGCGCGTAAGCGGTTATTAGAGAGTCAAGCTTTGGTCGTCATGTTAAAAAGACGCAAATTGTAGTCAGTTTATGAAATGTGAACTTTAACAGTGAGGAAGATATTTACAAGTATGTTTTATATTGTGAAGTGATGTTTTGGAACGAGTTACGTGATATTGCAACAAAATTAATTAAAAAGAAGTGTAACTTAAATTCGGAGTGCTGATTACTTTTTTACATCATCATTGTCCTAACTTGCAAAAGTTTAATCGTCAAGAATGGTTTATGAAACACATCTCTAAAACTTTTGAATATCACAGAATAATACCTTGTCCTCTTTGCATCCGAGCTTGGAATCATCACCACCTAGATTTTCGACGATTGAGCCATGAGTTCACAACGAGACCAGCGTGGGAAACAAGAAAAGATGAGTGCTTAGTTTATCCATTATTTCAAGAAATGACTTTATTAACTGTGCTCTAATGACACCTGCCACATAATATAACTTTGTTGTTGCCCGAAAATGCAATATTTAGCATCGTGAGCAACACTACAATCATAATTAATTTCTGACCTTTTTTGTGGTAGGGTTGTTAGAAGACGCACGTTTCCATGAGGATCGAAATAAGTAAATTTTCAACAATGGATGAACGTAGCCTCCACTGAGATAACAGTTCGTAACAACTTTGGAATCTCGCTGTCGATTCTGACCTATTTCTCGTCAACTACTTTAGTATGCGGCAGTCACTCTGGAGCGACTCGCGTGCTATTTGCCCGACACCCAGCACGCGACTCGTCTTTGTTACACGCTCCTTAAAATTAGTGCTGTGATCAAGCGTTATCTCTTCAATGATATTACTTAATTCTTGGAGCACAGCCTGCTCATATAGTAAAGACATTCTAAAATCTTTAGCTCAATTTTCTCAGTGAAAGTGCAGGAGTTTCGTTGGCTTCCAGTCTTTTCACTTAATCCTTTCAGATTTCTTAGCTCGTGACTCGTAATTTTTTTGCACCCCGCTACGATCTGAATATAAATTTGAAACTGCCTGCTTCAACTTTGTTTCCACCTGCTGCTCTATTTTTACTTAGTACTGGCCAAACTTTTGTCTATGTCATGCTTTACATCTGCTTTCTGCTCCTTCATTTCTGAGGACACGCAAGAATTCACTGCTTCATTACCTTTACCTATTTCTGTTTGTAATTCTGCCTTGAGATTACCTAACGTGTCCATCAGTGACAACAGCAAAAAAATTTTTCGCACCCGACTTTATATCTGGAGCCAACTGCTCCATTACTTCATCTGTCGAGTACGTATCAGGACTGATAACTTCAGTGGTACTTAGCTCTCTCATCAGGACTGATAACTTCAGTGGTACTTAGCTCTCTCTTAACTCCACCCATGTCAAGTATACCCTCTGTTCCAGCGGGGTGAAATGGAATTATTAGGTGTCTATCAGTAACAGGCATTCTGTCCTGTAATGTTACTAGCATACCAAACAGCTGGTAAAGAATAAGAGAGCTCAGTTTTGAAGGCATCCGGTGCTGCGTCGTCTGCCCTTACACCAGCTAACACCGGTGCTTCGTTGAACAACTGCGCTGCTGCTCCGTGCTGTACCACCATTTTTTTTTCTTTCTTTTTTTTTGCGTCGTCATGCTTTACTCTAGCCGGTTGGGACCATCCATTGTCACAGGGATATGAACTCTTCCGTGACGCAATCTGCATTGGCTAAAGTGCCCAATCCGTTACTTCACTCCCACTTCCTCCCGCAAGCAGGATACTTTTTTAATCTCCAGCTGATACGGCCCAACGTTGCATTTACCTACTCAGAACTTAATGCTGGCAAATCTTCTACGCATTACCTACTAGATTATTAATTATACAGCATCATTCCCTGTCATTTCCCAGCACTGTTATACACTCTTCTGAAACCTATCTTACTACTTCTTCAGGAATATTCCACTACATTCCCCAGAATCACGATGCACCATTTTGAAATGTTCTCCGCTACTTCCTCTCGTGTTTTGCATTAATTTGCCTCTGTCTTCTTTGTATCAAACGAAACGAAACACATCGGTTGACAACGAGAGAAAAAACTTATTTCCAAACCCTAACCAACAATGCAATGCAAACAAACTGCCTGTATCAGCAAGCGGAAGTCTGACAAGCGTGTGTGGTTCTAGTGAATAATAGACCTACCTGTTGGTTCTGCATCTTTGAAGTCCAACATTATGTCTTCGACCTGTCAAACTCACCTGACCTTACTTGCAGCGAAGCTGTCAGTACACTGCGCAGATAACGAATTGTGCGATGACAACAACACTCTGGGGGGAAACTGGTTCACCCATAAATGAATAACTGCCAACTGGATGAAACAATGATATATTGTCGCGGCCCAGTGACCTCCAGTTTTGTAGGTGTAGATTCGTTACAGCAACTGCACAAAGCTACAAATGCTATGGTCAGATTTCACGGAGCTCGCGTGACCTTAACTTATTACTCTTAACCCAACAATACCAATATTCAACAAAAAGTTACTAATGCATGAATTTATGTAGCTAAGCTGCCACAACTATACATGCTTGCTGCCTTGGAAAAAAATGAAATAACTATGGAGCAAGGATACAGGAAGGACTCTTAAACTTGGAACATGGAATACACGTATCTTTCTACAGTTAGGAGCAATGAATAGCGTAGTCGAAGATGTGTTGGATTATGGGTTGTAATTAGTTGCCCTCCAACAGTACAACTGGAAGGCGAAAGGACATACGGAAGCAAAATTTTACATTCTGTTACTCTGGGAGAGGTGACAAACAAGGAGATCATGATACTGGTAGCGAAAACATATGAAAATCTATCCTTGCCTTTGCACGATATAATAGTAGTAACTGCACCCTCAGAAAAAAGGAAGATTCTATAACACGATTTTTGTGTATATCTACGCTTCAACTGAAGAATCAGATGAGGATGTGGTGGGTAGTTTTTACGATCAGCTACATGAAGTCTGTGAAAGGATACCTGCATATGATTGAAGAATGCTCCTGGGAAATAGTAATGGAAAGCGTGTAAAAGAAGAAACTTCCCACGCCCTTTTTTGGCGAGGAAAGCTTGTATGAGGAACCAAGTACTAATGGTCTGAGAGTTCCCAGGTTTGTGGCTACCAATGATCTTAAAAAAGTAAGCACAGTTTCCCAAGAAAAAAATATTCACAAAGGTATCTGTAAAATTCCAGGAACAAAAATGAAAATCAAATTAAGCGTTTATTGTTATCCAAGAGAATGCCAAGTGGCACTGAAATTGTACACACGTTTCGGGGAGCAAATTCAGACTCGGACTACTACTTTGTGAGTGCAAAAATAGGAAAAAGGATTTTATGCCATATAAAGCGAAAACTATGAGAATGCTGAAATGGAATGTGGAAAAACTGGAAGACAGAGATACAGCTTTCGAATGTAAATTTGAACAGAAATTGCCGTTATTGGAGCACAGTAATGAAGCAGATAAGGAATGGGAATGTATTAAGAATATATCATAACTGTGGCAAAGTTTATAGTAGGGAAATCTAAAAGACATAGAAATGGGGAGTGGTGTGATGATGAATGTGGACTGGGGGTGCAACAGAAGAAAGAAGCGAGAGTAAAATGTGTCAAATGAAAAATGAGAATTAACCAGGCTACATACAATAAAAAAGGAATAGAAGCGGCAAGACTACACAGGAAGAGAAAAGAGAAGCCTTAAAAAGGGCGATAGAATATATGAAGAGCATTATAACAGCAGAAACTTTTATAAGAAACTAAAAGAAGAAACACAAAGCTATAGACCAAAAGCAATGGGCTGAAGGATAAAGTTGCAAAACTGCTGACAGAATAGGGGAAATAATAATTTAAAGAAATATTAAAGGGTGATTGCACTGGCGGGGAGCAATGGATATACCGTATAACATAACCAAAAACAGATGACCCTACTCTTTCAGAAGTATAGCAGGTGGTTAACTGTCAAAAAAAATCACAGGTCTTCAGGAAATGGTGGAATAATTGACCAGCTGCTAAAGAAAGGAGGCATCACTCTACAGAAACGGATACATTATCTTATCTGTTTAACATGGGATGAAGGAAGAATTGCAGAAGAATTGACGGTAGTTGTAGCTCAGTCCATGTATAAGAAAGACGGCAAGATATTTTGCTCTAAATACAGAAGGATTACTCTGTTGAATGTGGTATTTAAGATTTTATGTAGAAGGCTACAGAGTAGACCAGTCCCATATGTGGAAGATACATTGTATATTGGGCAATTATCATTGTGGCTTTAAGCCTAATAGATCAACTGTGGACCAGATATTCATACCAAGGCAAATACGGGAAAAAGCATATGAATATAACCTAGGAGTTAACAATATCTACATAAACTTCAAGCAGGCCTTCTACACCCTAAACAGGGAAGAGATGTTAGAAAATATAATTCAGCTTGGCATAAAATCCAAATATATTTAGGTTATTAGGACAGTCTTGCAGGTTCCAACGCAGTGGTGAGAGTGGTTGGGGAATCCACTGACTGTTTCAACGCCAATAAAGGAGTCAGACAAGGAGATGCTCTTTCGACAAAACTTTTCAGTTTGACCTAAGAAGCGATTATAGGGAACCTTCAAATATCTGGGCATATAGCTAAAACGACCACGCAGGTGGCTGCATATGCTGACAATGTTGCAATTATCAGTAGACAAAGAATATCACTGGAGAGAGCAGTGGTGGAATGAAAGAAGCTGCACGGTGTAGGGGGCTGGTAATTAACTAACCAACAACTAAATATATGAAACTCCATAGAACAGGGGACAGTAACCTGGATAACTGATAAGCATAAGATTTTGACCCAGTAGAGGGTTTTGAATAATTTGGGGCTAATATTAAGAAAATGAATTCCATGAGCACTGAAATAAAACTCCTGGATTTGAAACGGTAATAGGTTTTATTATACATTTAAAAAAGATAATTATGTCACGGGATGGAAAATGATAGCTCAAAATGACTATACATAGGTGCATGGATGCTCACCAGCGCTGGTGAACAACTCACAATATCAGAAGGAAGAATACTATTGAAAATTTATGGATGGATCTGAAAAAAAGATTTGGAGACCAAGGACCAATTATCAGTTGGATAGTCTCGTACAAGGGCCTGATACTGTAAGGCTAATTAAAAGTAAAAGAACAGCCTCACGGGAGAACATTATAAGGGTAGAGGGCACAAGAACTACAAAGAAGTTCTTCCAATACAAACCGACAGGAAGAAGATTAAATCATAGACCGCGTAAACTACGGCTAGATGACGAGGAAGCCCTAGGAATCAGAAGAAGGAAAGTAAAAGAGAGGGCAGATTGGAAGGCAACTGGTGAGGAGGGAAAGATCCATGCTGGGTTGTAAAGCCACAAGAGGACGAAGGGACTGTGAACACTGGAATAATCAAAGCATCCGACTTACTGACACGAACTGTAGTGATGGCCTTGCACCTAGCTTAACCTTTGCATGTTGTCTGACATTGTCTAAGTATGCGTGAGTTGTCAGAAAACAAAATATATTTTGGCAACACCAAACAAATTCGCTTCCTACGCGACTTTACTTGCTGAGACATTATTGACTTAATATGGACAAAAATCAAAGCTTATTGTGACATAAATGTTGAGTTAACGTTCGCCACACGCCCAAGTGCTACAACTGACAGCCATATTCCTCCTAACAATGGCGCATCTCGTCCACTGCTGCATGTCTTGAGTGTCAGTGACGTCACACCATACACTTTAAGAATGTTTAATGCTTTTCATATTATAACAACTTAAATTGATTGCAACATTGTAGACACTGTAGCAATGAGATCTGACAGAATTTCTCATACCTTCTAACTATGAAAAACGTTACTTTATCATGCACTATTTTTTGTCTATCCTTCTAGGCTTCCTGAAACACCTCCTGGTCGTACAAAAAGGATGTCCACTTCAGCAAGTTACGCAGTGGTTATGCTTAGGACATAGGTAGTAAAACTCCACAAGCATTCGAATATTCCTGACGACGTGGACTGAGTCCATATCACTAGTAACTTGTGTTTCTGTGACCAACATTGCCCTGCTACACAAGCAAGGCAGATCAATAACCTGAATTAAAATTCAAATATCTCGTGATCCTCCATGCGGATCATGATGCTGTTTCCACCAAGCTTATTCTAAAAAACAAATTCTGTACATATAGATACGATTACACCTGATTATTTCTCTCCTTAATTATTTTAATTTATTAATTTATTACCTAAGAATGCGATGACCATGCGCATTGGACATATATACTACTACTGCATATCGAGTGATTGCTAAAGTTATTGAAAAGGCTGTACATATAAGATTAATTGATCGTTTCAGATCACATAAATTCCTGTCAAATGTACTGTTTGGTTTCAGAAGTGATATTGCGACTGAAAAAGTTATATTCTATTTTCTGTGTGTGGCACTGGATGGATTAAACAAAAAGTTGTGAACTCTAGCTGTCTTAATTGGTTCAAATGGCTCTGAGCACTATGGGACTTAACTTCTGAGCTCGTCAGTCCCCTAGAACTTAGAACTACTTAAACCTAACTAACCTTAGGGCATCACACACATCCATGCCCGAGGCAGGATTCGAACTTGCGACTGTAGCTCAAATGGCTCAAATGGCTCTGAGCACTACGGGACTTAACATCTGTGGTCATCAGTCCCCTAGAACTTAGAACTACTTAAACCTAACTAACCTAACGACATCACACACATCCATGCCCGAGGCAGGATTCGAACCTGCGACCGTAGCGGTCGCGCGGTTCCGGACTGAGCGCCTAGAACCGCTAGACCACGCGACCGTAGCGATCGCGCGGTTCCAGACTGTAGCGCCTAGAAGCGCTCGGCCACCCCGGCCGGCAGCTGTCTTCATTGATTCAGCTAAAGTGTTCAGTTATGTTGCTCACAAAATATTACTGCACAGTGTTCTAACAGTCGGCAGGTGATAGTTGAAGTGATCACTGCAGTAAATGTCTACTAATACCAGTACTGCTGGCCCCTGATTAAATCACAACCGAGGTAGATTTTTCCTACACGTCAGTCAGGGGCCTGAAGATCATGCAGTATAAGGCTGAAACTGGCTGCCAAATAAAATAAGGTTGGAAATTTGACGGCTGAAAGGTGTTTAATTTGACATCCTCTATCAAACAACCGAGTCCCACAACCATCCCTAAAAACATGAACGTACAGAGAGCTCACAATTGGCTCCTGTCACACTTTAAGAACAGACAGCAAAACATCATTCTCCACAGTGCTGAGAGGAGGTGTGATATGGAGTCTGGTTGGGGCATGGTTATTGAGGAGTGCTCCAGTGGTCACATATGGAACCGCTGCTACTTATTATGTATATAATTGATATACCTTCTAATGTGACATATTACTCTAAAACACTTTTGTTTGCTGATGACACTAGCTTGGTAGTGAAGGATGTTGAGTGCAGCATAGGCAAGGTATCAAATAGTGTAGTTCGAGACCACGTTCATAGCTTGTAGAAAATAAAACTGATGCTACATAACAGTAAGACTTAGTTTATACAGTTTATAACGCACTGTTAGACTACAACTGACGTTTTGGATACACAGAATTGGTATATCATAAGTGAGTCAAAACAATCAAAATTCCTAGATCTTCAGGTAAGTGGCAAACTGTCATGGAGAGCCCATGTTCATGATTTTCTTCAAAAATTCTGATACAAGGTAAGAAATATTATTGTTACTTTTACCTGTTAGGACAGCGCATTCTATTGTTTTATTGCATTAAACCTTTCAAGCACTTCATGTATTTATTTTTTAGGTGGAAGCTTTTCTATTTCGAGGCATATGTGAATGCTAATTGCCTATATACTTTTCATGTTACTAAGAAAAAGAATCAGTTTCTAAATCATACTAAGCAATGAGTTAAATATATTTTGTGTTCAGTGCTTGTGTATGATTATTGTTATTCATCTCTTCGTTCACTACTTCATAAAAAATGTTGTGTTCAAATTCCATTTAATACTACCTCAAAGATAATAGGCAGCTTGAATTATTAAGGAAATGTTTATTGTGTGAGTGCATGAGCATTGTTTGACTTTGAAAAGTGTGACTAATTTTATTAAAATTGACCTACTCGGTGCCCACTTCAAATTTTTTCTTAGACTCTATTGCAAGGCAAAAACAGGTAACGCTCCTGTGCAGCGTCATCAATAAAAGCAAGAATAAATATTTGGATCAGTGGAGGAATGACTGCAGCTGTGTATGAAGTCAAACAGTTGAAAGTTACTAATTGACAGAAATTTACAGAATTCAGTTTCATTAAATTAGTGATAGACTTTGTATACAATATTTTCCAGTGTAGCTCAAGGCAAAGTTTGTAGTAAACTGCTAAACTGCTCATACATTGTTACCGAACTTGTAAATCTTGATGGGGGAAATGAACCACTACAAATACTTCCAACCCATACAAGCAGCCTCATTTATTTTTTGTAAAGATAAAATACAATTGGGAAGAATCTGTAAACAACTAGTTAATTTTTACTTGTGTCTTCAAACACAGTGTAGGTCTATAAGTTTTCAGTATTGCAGTGTATATATATTAATGTTTTCATAGCAAATGTGCTTTTCTTACAAAGCCAGGGACTACGTTTTTCTTGATAACACAGAATGTAAAAGGATGTTTTTTTGATACCATCTGTTACAGGTTTTTTGCAGATGCACTTCTTTGCTTTATTTGTTTGGAGTAACTGGGGGAAATAGAGAACTAATGAAGCACACTTTCCACAGAGGCTGTTTATTTATCAGAAAATGTCCGTTACTGGAGGTAACTACGCTACTGTGCTTTTATACTGCTATTCAGCATCTTCATCTTCCTCATCGTCTTCCTGTTCTTCATCACATTTGTCTCTTTTTTCTATTGGAAGCTTCGATACAGCAACTTTCACATTAAGTATTTCCTCACCTTGATGTACAAGCATGATGACTACTCTCCAGTCATCTCCCGTGAGTTTTAGTGGAAATACTGTTTCCAGTACAGTAAATTTATTAAGGAACATGCCATTCTGAAAAAAAAATGAAAATAGTTTTTGTCAAATTGAAACACACCAGAATTCTGTAACATTTCTTTATAGACTTCTGTGACTGTGATTACATAGTGAGTACCACTGCTGTTAAGTCACAGTGGGATAAAGTTTGATAGCGAACAATATAATACAAGTCGATTAGCATTAGTTTCTTGTGGTGAAGTCAGATCACAGTAATGTACAACTTGGTTTCACAGTGCTCTAGGTAAATAAAAATATGGAATTATCAGGTAGTTTTTTCCTACACTGATTAATTGTGTGGGACATTCATGGATTTGTTAGGGATGTTACTTCATATTATTTAAACATCTCCCAGGTAACTGAATGTTGCCATGTTACGCAGGATACATTGTGCCATATTGCTTTAGACATATTAATAGCTTACTATCAGCATGTACTATGATTCACTGGTTAAGATAGCTGTTTCACACTCTTTGAGAATGCAATGACAGTGTTCCCACGTCCATGCTAATCTGAGTGCTGTGATGTGTGCTGAGTAGAGGTGCCTATGAGAAATAGTAGCTTCTGTACTTCTCGGCTGTTTGTGGATGCTTGGCTTCTCACCAATGGCTGCTGTCCAACACTGGACAGGCAAGGAATTTACTGTGCCATTGACCTCCTATAAAATCTGCTAAACCCTATGCCAGCTAGTTTATGGGTCATCTTTCCTAACCCCAAAGCCCCAAAACCCTTTTTTGGTTCAAATTAATTGATGATATCTTCATGATCTGGATCCAGGACCAAGAAACCCTATTTTCATTCCTCCACAGCCTCAACATCTTGCCTCCCATTTGTCTAGTCTGGTAGTCCTCAGCCCAGTGTACCACTTCTGAGACACTGACATGCACCTCTACATTGACCAGGGCCTTAACTATCTTTCACAATTCACCTCTTCCAAAGTGGTATTCCATTACTACCGAAACTACACAATATCTTTGTCCATTCTTATGCCACACTCACTACAAGTCCCTTGCCATCTGTGGAAGACACAGGTGTGGGGCCTGTCCAATACATCCATCCAGAATGTCCTATCCAAGTCCCATCAAAGGCTTATTATACTCCATCAGAGGCTACCTGTGAAAACAGTCGTCATATGCCAGCTCTTCTGAAACTTATGCTCAGAATTTCATGTGGACAAGACCACCAACCAGCTGAACTGTGTCCCGGAGCAGAGTTGACCAGCCAGTGTTGTAACACACTGATGGGCACAGCATGCTTCACTTCAATGGCTGCTTCACAGCCCTCTGGATCCCTCTCTCCAACATCAGCTTCTCTGAATTACATACGGTTAAATAAACATTACAGCTGCAATACCAGGGGAAAAAATTTATTGTACGTTACTTTCCGATCCTCTGTCGTAATATTTCATTAAGTTTCATTATTCACAGTGTATTTTACTGACTTCTGATGATAATAGTATACCTAGTTTATATGGAAACATTTTATTTAAAGAAGTATTTGTAATTTAAGATATCTGTAAGCTAAGTGCATCTCAAACCTCAATACGGCCACAAACTGTTTGCTTCAAGATTGATGTAGTTGATTTGCCTCCATTCTCTTTTCAACAAATGTTTTACTTTTCGCAGAAACTTTATATTTCAGAAGCTATTTGTGTTTAAAATTTCGTGTTTTAGAATGTTCCAATCTCAAAATGTTATTCTTACCAAAAACCAGTTCTACAGTTGAGTAGTCCTGATTTTTCTGTAAATTTTCACTAAAAAAATACGTCAGTTTGATAGTTATTCAAATTAAAAATTTCACTATCTTGGTTAACTTGAAGAAATCCTGTACGCATTAAAACTTCTATCTCATAAAGTAATAACTATTATTTCATTATTTTATAGTTATGGAGCGTATAATTAAACATATTTACTTCCCTGCTTATTGTATTTCTATGTTTTTTATTGTTTCTGTCTTTTACGTTAGTAACTAAAATATGGTAGTCCTCTATTTCACCAAACAGTGATGTTTATAATAAGCCAATAGGCATCGTGTTCATAGTTTCAATCAGTCGTGGTTGGACAGTTAAAGTTTACAGTTACTATGTCAGTTAACTAGCACTGTGTAGCGTAATATGTCAGTCCTTGCCACAAGTAAATTAAATGAAAATTTTGTTAATTGATGCAGCTTTCTGATCTGTGTTAAAATATTGAGGCTCCTCTATTTTACAAACCTGGTAGTAAAAATGAAACTTAATGTGAATAAATATGAGGAGATCAATAAATAATTTCGTAATATTATGTGTGTTCCATAATAACAGTTCGCCAAATCCAATAGTGACAGGAGGATGATCAAAGAAGAAATTTCATGAAACTTGACGAGGTAAAAACCAGATCACTAACACTACAGGTTGTTACCGTTCCTCCTAAGTCATCTACATTCCACCAGAACCTCCTATTATTAGAATCACAACTGTCATGACACAAGAGCGAGAGGTAATTTACATATAAGAGGAAAAATAAATAGAATCAACTGAGCACACTCTCAAACCTTGGCAGTTAACAGAAACATACCTATTTATATGTATACTATCTGCCACACAGATACACACTAAAGAGCACTTCTGTGTCACTTCTTTCAAGTATCTCACTAGTAACCCCCTCTGACGGCAACGCACTGCGCATTCTCACATACAACCGATCGCAAACGTGCGGAATGGCATTTAGCGACGGAGTGTCCGAGGTACCTTGCACCTAGAGGTAACTGCGCGCCATGAGTGGTGCAACGTGGCATGGTGGCCATACGTGGATGTGCACCGTCCTGTTGCAGGGGAAGCTTCTTGTCGCCGAAGCGGTGGAGTAGCTGAGTACCCAGAACTACCGAGTCATGTCAGATACAACTAAAAAGTTTACACCATAATCAGGTTGATTTCTCGAATTAGTTGCATCAGTTAACTTCACCATTAGTTGCAATATTCATTAGAGTTATGCTTCAACATAATATCCTTCTACTCACCAAGCTTCACGATATAGTATTTAGTCACCATTTCATCCTTCCCAAAATTCTGGTCACCACGTGTGGGTGTTCTCCAGTACAGGCACTGTTGCTACATAATTGTGCTAGTGGGAACTTGCTACACATCACATGATTTGTCCATAACAGTTACCTGACATAATTACACTATCTCTGTCGTTCTTCAGTTTATTTTTATTTCTTCCTTTCTCCTTCATCAATGTTTCTAAAATTGTTTTCAACACTTCCAGTTTATTTATTTTTTCATTTTCTTTATTATTTGCGTAAGTTGTGGCAACCCTTCACTTTTTCATTCTTGTCATGCCTTTGCTCATCAATTCCTTACCTTTCACCTCTTTGTGTTCTCTTCCATGCAGTTTCTTCAAAGTTTGCAATTTCATCGTCTCTGACTACTGGCTCTCTCTTTATCATCCTTAGTTTGTCAGGCTTACAAATCACATTTGTTCTTATAATTATTTTCTGTTTTCTTCTCCTCATTCTATGAATAATTACTTTTCGTACAGCGCCTCCTAGTCAGTCGCAAGAGATACACTGAAGGCTCAAAGAAACTGATACAGGCATGCCTATTCAAATAAAGAGATATGTAAACAGGGAGAATACGGCGCTGCGGCCGCTATATAAAAAATGAGTGTCTAGCGCAGTTGCTAGATCGGTTACTGCTGCTACAGTGGCAGGTTATCAAGATGTAAGTGAGTTTGAAAGTGGTGCTACAGTTGGCACACGAGCGATGGGACACAGCATCTCCGAGCTAGCGATGATGTGGGTATATTCCCGTAGGACCATTTCACGGGTGTACCGTGAACACAAGGATTCCGGTAAAACATCAGCTCTCCGATATCGCTGCGGCCGGAAAAAGATCCTGCAAGAACGGAACCAACGACGACTGAAGAGAATCGTTCAATTTGACGGAAGTGCAACCCTTCCGCAAACTGCTGCAATTTCAGTACTGGGCCATCAACAAGTGTCAGCGAGCGAACCATTCAACGAAACATCATCGATATGGGCTTTCGGATCCGAAGGCCCACTCGTCTACCCTTGATGACTGCACGACACAAAGCTTTGCGCCTCGCCTGTGCCCGTCAACACCGACATTGGCCTGTTGATGACTGGAGGCATATTTTCTGGTCGGAAGAGTCTCATTTCAAATTGTATCGAGCGGACGGACGTGTACCGGAGACAACCTCATGAATCCATGGACCCTGCATGTCAGCAGGGGACTGTTCACGCTGGTGGAGGCTTTGTAATGGTGAGGGGCGTGTGCAGTTGGAGTGATGTGGGACCTCAGATACGTATAGACACGACTCTGACTGGTGACCGTATGTAAGCATCCTGTCTGATCACCTGCATCTATTCATGTCCTATGGGCATTCTGATGGACTTGGCCAATTCCAGCAGGACAATGCGACATCCCACACGTCCAGAATTGCTAGAGAGTGGTTCCAGGAACACTCTTCTGAGTTTAAAATCTTCCGTTGGCCACCAAACTCCCCAGACATGAAGATTATTGAGCATATCTGGGATGCCTTGCAACGTGCTGTTCAGAAGAGATCTCCACTCCCTCGTACTCTTACGATTTATGGACAGCCCTGCAGGATTCATGGTGTCATTCGCCTCCAGCACTACTTCAGACACTAGTCGAGTCGATGCGACCACGTGTTGCGGCACTTTTGCGTGCTCACGGGGGCCCTACACGATATTAGGCAGATGTACCAATTTCTTTGGCTCTTCGGTGTGTTTTAATGAGAGTCAATTGACGTGCCACCTTTCTTCCTTATTCTGCTATGGAGACTGTTATAACTTTAACTAAATGATTCCACAGCTGAAAAAATAAACAAAAACAAACAAGAAAGTGACATATCAAGACCAGCATAAGCGAATACTCTGAGGGGCAAAAGTCATGGGATAGCGATATGTTCAGATACAGGCAACGATAGTATTTAGTACACAAGGTACAAAAAGGCAGTGCATTGGCTGAGCTGTCACTTGTGCACAGGTGAGTCATGTAAAAAGGTTTCCGGTGTGATTATGGTCGCACGACGACAATTAACAGACTTTGAACACGGAATGGTAGCTGGAGCTAGAAACACAGGACATTCCATTCCGGAAATCGTTAGGTAATTCAATATTCCGAGATCCACAGTGTGAATAATGTGCGAGGAATACCAAATTTCAGGCATTACCTCTCACCAAGGACGACGCAGTGGTCGGCACCTTCACTTAACGTCCTAGAGTAGTGGCATTTGCCTAGAGTTTTCAGTGATAACAGACAAGCAACACGGAGTGAAATAACCCCAGAAATGAACGTGGGACGTACGATGACAGGCGGCGAAATTTGGCGTCAGTGGGTTATGGCAGTAGACGACACATTGTCTCTGCTAGCTGCACGACATCGCCTGCAGTGTCTCCACTGGGCCCGGGAACATGTCGGCTGGACCCTACACGACTGGAAAACCGTGGCCTGATCAAATGAGTCCCGATTTTAGCTGGTAAGAGCAGATGGTAGGGTTAGTGTGGCAGAAACCCTACGAAGCCACGGAACCAAGTTATAATTTTTGGGAATTTGTGGTAAGTTCTTATGGGACCAAACTGCTGAGGTAATCGGTCCCTAAGCTTGCACACTACTTAATCTAACTTACACTAAGGACGACACACACTCCCATGACCGAGGTAGGACTCGATCCTCCGACGGGGAAAACCGAGCTAACCGTGACAAGACGTCCCAGACCGCGTGGCGGACCCAAGTTGTCAACAAGGGATTGTGGAAACCGGTGGTGGCTCCATAATGGTGTGGACTGAGCTTATGTGGAATATACTGGGTAGTGTGGTCCAACTGAATTGTACATTGACTGGAAATGATTATGTTTGGCTACTTGGAGACCATTTGCAGCCATTCATGGACTCTACGTTGTCAAACGACGATGAAATTTTTATGGATGACAATGCCCCACGTCGCCGGGCCACAGTTGTTCGCAACTGGCTTGAAAAACATTCTAGACAATTCGAGCGAGTGATTTAGCTACCGATCGAACATTTATGGCATAAGCGAGAGGCCAGTTCGTGCACAAAATCCTGTACCGGCAACACTTTTCGCAGTTATGGACGGCTATAGTGGCAGAATGGCTCAATATTTCTGAAGGAGACTTGCAACGACTTGTTGAATCCTTACCACATCGAGATGCTGTACGAAAGAAGACCCACCACGATATTAAGAGCTATCTCATGGTTTATGTCACCCCAGCGTTACTGTTTTAACTTTTTTTAAAGGTTTTCACAGCCAAGTGATCCGTGAAACAATATGGCAGGATCAGCCTCAATTACAGTTTGTAGTTATTTCAGTAAATGAGAGATTTGCGTGGTTCACTATAGCATTTTATTTAGCAACAAAATTAAATATATTACTAATTACTTTGGGAGTTTCATGTGATCCAAAATCTCATTATTTAGATCAAGCAGATGAAAATATTTAATTATCGTTTGCATTCTTCGAAATAGGCAAACGAACTTTGCTCTTTTTTGAAGATATTTCTTAATCAAACCTTAACTTAATATTAAACTTTTCGTAGGTATAAAGATTATTTAATTCTTTGGCTCAGACTTTGCACTTAATTCATATTCAGTGATTTTATTTCTGGTGAAATTCACTGATCTCAAAACAAATGAAGGAGCTTCATATTTTCCCTTTTGAATATAAATATTGGTAGCAAATTTGAGGAATGAATTTAGAGCAACAGTTCATCACCTGACTATCCTGCTGGGATGGATCTAATGGTGGGTAGAGGGCGTTGTGATGGGGATATGACATTTTCGTGATAACATTTATATTTTTAGATAGATTAATTTTCGGATTTCAGAGGAAATTAAAACTGTATCAAAAACGGCAAGTAATTCTAGAAATAATGCAGTATGTTTGATACAGATAGTTTTCAGCTGCCTGCCAGAGGGCCTGCCCGTGTGGCTAGGCGTGCAGCCTGGCCAGCTGCAAAAGACACTGCAGCCAGAGGAAAGCAACCGTTCCCAGACTCACAACACCTGCTGCCAACAACAGATCTGATGCGGCGCAAAAGTCCAAAGACACTAACGAAGAAAAGACCTCCCACCAAGAAAAAAATAACACAAATTCTTATCTCCAGAATGATGCCAGAAATACGGAAGGAAACAAAATTCCTCCATTAATATGCTCGCCTAGACGTAGTCTGCAGATATGAGTTCACGATCATAGTGCAAAGCAGAATATTGATAATACAGAGTGTATACTTCGGCTTTACATTGGTCAATTTATAATGTTCTCAAAGTTGAGAGCGTCTGTTGCTGTTATACACTGAAGGGCCAAAGAAACTCATACACCAGCCTAATATCGTGTAGGATCCCAGCGAACACGGAGAAGTGCCGCAACATGACGTGGCATGGTCTCGACTAATGTCTGAAGTAGTGCTGGCGGGAACTGACACCATGAATTCTGCAGGGCTGTCCATAAATCCGTAAGAGTATCTCTTCTGAACAGCAAGTTGAAAGGCATCCCAGATATGCCAATAATCTTCATGTCTGGGGAGTTTGGTGCCCATCGGAAGATTTTAAACTTAGAAGAGTGTTCCTGGAACCACTCTGTAGCAATTCTGGACGTGTGGGATGTCACATTGTACTGCTGGAACTGCCCAAGTATATCTGAAAGCACACTGACATGAATAGATGCAGGTGATCAGACAGGATGCTTACATACGGTCACCAGTCAGAGTCGTATCTATACGTATCAGAGGTCCCACATCACTCCAACTTCACACGTCCCACACAATTATAGACTCTCCACCAGCGTGAACTGTCCCCTGCTGACATGTGGGGTCCATGGGTTCATGAGGTTGTCTCCGTACCCGTACCCGTCCATCTGCTCGATGCAATTTGATAGGAGACTCGTCCGACCAGGAAACATGCTTCCAGTCATCAGCAGTCCGATGTCAGTGTTGACGGACACAGGCGAGGCGCAAAGCTTTGTGTCGTGCAGTCATCAAGGGTGCACGAGTGGGCCTTCGGCTTCGAAGGCACATATCGATGATGTTCCGTTGAATGGATCGCACGCTGACACTTGTTGATGGCCCAGCATTGAAATCTGCTGCAATTTGCGACAAGGTTGCATTTTTGTCACCCTGAACGATTCTCTTCAGTCGTCGTTGGTCCCGTTCTTGCAGAATCCTTTTCCAGTCGGAGAGATGACGCAGATTTGATGTTTTACCGGGTCCTGATATTCAGAGTACACTCGAGAAACTGCTTCGGGGATACGTTGTTTCATCGCTCGTGTGCCAACTGTAACACCACTTTCAAACTCACTTAAATCATGATAACCTGCTACTGTAGCAGCAGTAACCGATCTAGCAACTGCTCCACACACTTGTTGTCTTATATAGGCGTTGCCGGACGCAGCGCCGTATTCTACCTGTTTACATATCTCTGTATTTGAATACGCAGGCCTATACCAGTTGTTTTGGCGCTTGAGTGTAGTTCTTAAATCAATAGTGTCACACATGTACTACATAAGTATTGAAATAATGATTTCTATATTTCGTGTTTCTCTGAACAAGAGTTTCCTGGATTTTAGCTAAAAATATGTACTAACCACCTGTGTAAACAAATTATTGTTATATTAAAGTATATTATCTACTTTATTTTTATTATTGTTAATACGTGCCAACCATGCTCTGTCAAAGCTAGGGGTGACGGAAGTTACAAGATGATTATTAGTAAAATTCCAGTTTGAAAGTGCTGTAAAAAAAGAAAGAAAAAGGATCGCCTTCTCAGATACGTCAAATTTCAATGGATTTTTATCGAAGAAGAGAGGATAGGTTATGGAAACACAAAATTTAACAAACGTTTTCTTACTGTATGGTGATGTAAGCGTCATGACGTAACTGGCTTCGGCTATACGCAATCGCTATACGACCGCTATGTTGCAAGCTGCACACTGAACCAATCATACTGTCTAATGTGCATGACCGCGCAAGTTTGGTATTCAACAGTTGTGACACTGTTATTTAGGTAAGTCCATCCGCCACGGCAAAGTCGTACAAAATCGGATGGAAAAAACGTTGTTTTAATTGGCCTTGCTGCAGTGGATACACCGGTTCCCGTGAGATCACCGAAGTTAAGCGCTGTCGGGCGTGGTCGGCACTTGGATGGGTGACCATCCAGGCCGCCATGCGCTGTTGCCATTTTTTGGGGTGCACTCAGCCTCGTGATGCCAATTGAGGAGCTACTCGACCGAATAGTAGCGGCTTCGGTCAAGAATACCATCTTACGACCGGGAGAGTGGTGTGCTGACCCCACACCCCTCCTATCCGCATCCTCCACCGAGGATGACACGGCGGTCGGATGGTCCCGGTAGGCCACTCGTGGCCTGAAGACGGAGGGCTTTTTTTTTTTTTTTTTTTTTTTTTTTAAGGCCGAAAACTGCATAAAAGCAACAGTGACATGGGTTTATAATTATTCTGAGGCCAAAAACCGCATGTAGAACAACAATGAAATCGTTTTTAACTGTAGTGAGACTGGCGGAAGACTTGTTCAGTATGCTGTGCACCGTCTTCCGCTACAGGAACTGCGTGTTCCACCACTGATCGGAGTGCCTCTGCGGTCACGGTCAGAATGCGCCGCGCAATGCGTGCGTTCAGTTCAGCTTCGTTTGCTGTCGGGGCACCGAGCACATCTTTCAGATGAGCCTACAGCCAGAAGTCGCACGGATTAAGGTAAGGAGATCCGGACGGCCAGCCTGTATGGAAATAACGGCAAACAGTTCAAGTGTTTCCGAAATGCCTCTGCAACCGCGTCACTGATTGTGTAGTGTGCGGAGAAGCACCATCTTACATAAAAATAATCCTATGCGCCCATCCACGCTGTTGAAGGGTTGGATTGACGTTGGTGCACAAAGGACTATCACAGTGTTTAGTAGTGACGGTACAGGTAACGAAAGAGGCAACATCCATCTCCTCGAAAAAATATTGCCCTAAGACAAACAACGGCAATAACCCGCACTACAGGAGTCACCTTTGCAGTACTGCGGCCACATCTTCTAATGATGTCGGATCAACTGATTCCCTCCCTCTACCATATTGCACTTCAAAAGAGTCTGTCTCTTCTGACTTTGGAATCATTTTCTCCAGAGCCTTGGCAGACATCGGATCAATGCTTTTTTTCATACCTATGAGTGTCCGAAACTTCCATCCACAGAGCTACCGGTCCACAGTCACCGTTCACGTAAAAGAGCTTTACAGCAGAGCTGGATGCTTCATGGAGACAGTTATGCCGAGCGCCTCAGACGCAAACCGAGGAAGAACTGTGCACCCCACGTTTTTTATTTTGTATGTTATGCCCCTTACAGCGCCATCTAGTGGTAAAAATTTCGTTCAGTGTTTTCTGTTTACCCCTTCTTAGACAGTATTCCGTTAAAATTTCACTTTATTCAGAGCAGTTCTTCTTTTCTTTATTACAGAGTCTTGAAACTGGACCTTTAATTATAATCACATTGCATATTTGGGGAGGGTGTGGGGTGAAGGCGCTAACAAACTGTCACTCCCTTCGTCCTCTCCCCCTGAACTGAATCATTGATCTGTACCTACCATCATGTTGGAAGATGGATTATAATGGAGAAAAACAAAATTGTTCATAATTATCGGAAACGGTCAACAAAATCATTCATAATTATCAAAAATGGGTGTGTGACAAGCATGATCAATAAGAATTGATCGCTGATTGGAGCGGCTGACGTGAAATGGAATCAGAGCATCCGTTACGGATAGTTCCTTGATGTGTAATGACGATAATGAACCCGGTCTTACCTCTGTGTGTTGAACGGTACAGGCACTGACGAATTCAAATATGATAACATCGTGAGAACGTGGTATCAAAGCTCTTTTAATAGCTAAAAGTTCTGCATTACTGTTCTAATTCCTTATCATGTAACATATCTCACAATAGTTGCAAATATGTATAGCAGAGAGCGGAGATCATAATGAGAAAGACTCTGTTTTACATACCTTGAGAATGGGACACTGTCGAGTGAGATTGCTGGCTCTCCACAACATTTCCATCTTGTCTTTCTGCTCCACCATGTAGCTGCAGAGAGGCATTGGACCTGTGGGCGCAAGTGCACTCCAAGTGCTTCCCTGCATGTTCTCTGAGTTTATCTGGATCTGTGACAGATGGAGAGATTAATGAAGTCGTTAGCTATTAAAAAAGAAACATGCTCCTGGTGAATAATCACTAGCATTATGCATCTCTTAGACTTTGCTGCGCAACTAATGCATCACTGCTGTAAGGTGTGTCCCAAAACACTGCACCATCACTTTCCTACGCTGCAGCTCTGCAGTCTTAGGACAACGATTGTTCAGGTACACTACTGCTGCTGCTGCCAGCACTGCTATCAAGCCGTAGTGTTCTGCATTACCCTAGCTGTAATTGTGTCCTGTTACCATCTCACTTCATTCCAGATGTTTCACTGTGTTGGTGATAGTACATTGCTAATTACCTGCCAAAATGTATTTTATATGCAAAAACTTCTAAATGGAGTGAATCCTGAAATTAACTTCATTGAGGAATCCAAATCACAATAGCAGCATCTTAAAATTAAATGAAGAGTATGGTAGCATATCATTTGTTTTTTATATGGTCAAAGAATCCCAAGTTGTGGACGGGGGTCAATTGGTGGCTGGTCTTCAAGGCAGCCAGTTAGCGCTTAACATCTGCTGGGAGTATTTACAGAGCTAAGCTAAGGTCGCACGGGGTCTCTAGCACTCATGGATTGTGTAAGGCGTCTTCGCCTTACGAAGATCTCTGCTGGACAGCGGAGGGAACGCAGTTAACTGGCGTACGGCTCCCGAGACAAGAACTCATATTTTTGTTTTTGGTTGTTTCATGGTTAATGCGAGATTTGGTACAGAGCCATTATTACAAAGATGTATACATGGATTCTTCTCTTGTGAAAAATGGCGAATTTTAGTGTAATAAATAGTGTGTTGGAATAATTGCTGTACTTGGTGAATTATTTACACCCTTCTGACGAATCGGTGCGTCGT